>NW_027041282.1:0-152419 GCF_037179485.1 Ochlerotatus camptorhynchus | reverse complement strand
TAGGTGGACAAACCGGAGTCTTGTCACTATCAATAAGGCATAAAAAGTAACAAGGACTAAGATGTGTTCCTTTGATTACATAAAATAATGCTACTCCCCTAGTTTGAAGCTGGTAGATCTAAATGCCAGCAACGCACAACGAAAAGGTGATCACCCAGTGCTACTGGGCAATGGTTAAGATTAATAAATAAAACAATTATTGCTATCATTAATGATTATAATTAATGAATAAACATAAATATATAATCATGAATGAATATGATTAATGATTAAACACTATTCTGCGATTTTTGGGTCAAGGGACAAAAGATCTATCCAAGACGAAAGGAAAAATATTCGAAAGAACAAAATATATATATTGATAAAAAGTCGAATGACAGAAGGTTGAAAGGTACAAAAGTTTGAATGGAAATAAAGACGGAAGGCCAAAATATGATGGTGGTGTAGTGGTTATCATGAATACTTCTCACTCCAGCAGGCCTGGGTTCAATTGGAAAGGTAGAAAAGCCGTTGGTCCCCGGTTCATGAGTTGATGGGTCGATAGGTAGGGTCCAGGTATGGCCTTCCTGCCGTTGGTAGTATTGGTGCTCAGCACGGAAAACAAGATAGACGGAAAACAAATCAAGGAAAAAAATGAATCGCGGGGCAACTGATACCTGTCAAGACAATGTGTTTGAATCATTAACATTTATATACATATTAACTGAAACTGTAAGAAGTATGTTTGACGAGCTTTCCAGGACTTTTTTGTCAAATGATTGAACTACAAAAATAACAAACATTTATTACAAGTATGTATGTATGTAACATGTATGTGGCTTTATCCATAAAATACATCACAGGAGGCTTTCTGTACCGCTGTGACCATTTATTTTATGTTTTGAAAAAGCTTGAACTTCAGTTACCCTTCCTGATAAATTACTATCGTACACTCTGTTTAAACGATTTATTCTGCGTTACGGTACTTTTGGATGATCAATTGCTAAAAAAATATGTACTTCAAGCACTAACACAAATGGCAAAATATGTATACTGTTGATCTACTGCCAAAATTGTCTATTTTTCGATAGTTTTATTCGAATCCAAAATATGACCCACTTACACCGGTGAATGGAGACCTATTACGCATTTTTAATACTATTTTTGGAATTTGTTTTAAAGTTGGGTATCTGAGTTTTTATGTGCGTACGCTTGTGCAGAGATGCTAACAGATGATTTACTATGCTTCTAAAAATTTGATATAATGATTATTGTACATAACACAAGCACATAATGCTGAACTACATATATCACTTTTAGGTCCCACGTACCCCAGTGTATCTTGTATTATGAAGCTAATTTTTAATGATATCAATCTAATTCTCAGAAGTGGAATAGCATAGATCACTAGTTCGTCGTAATAACCTATTTCCGTTCCATCGAGTGAAAACATCAATATAGTAATCCCTTTCGTATATGTGGAGGGTGGTATCGTAAAACTTCAACTAATTACACTGATTTTTTGTATGTGATTAGTGTCAACCATAAACTAGTTATCTACAAAAAATCAGCTCAATCGGTTGAAAGACAGCCGATAAATAGAGGTGGGTGGGCGCTACCACCCACCGCATATACTAAGGGGTTATTGTACCATTAATGATTTAACCGTGCACACATCATTATCTCGTTTGTTCCCATCAGTGCTGCAAAATCTGAACAGTACACGGTGATATTGACAATTCTGCTTTGGTCACTCATTTGAGCTAACAGTAATAGTCAAGGCAAACCCTGTCAATTGTCAACGACAATGGTGTCAGTGACGAACATGTGCAGATTTGTTTATTAGCTAAATTTGTAACGAAATTAAATTACTTGAGCAAAACAATAACATGGATCCATTTCAGTGAACAAGTATCTACGTCCTGAGCTACTTGGATAACAATAATGTGACCCAGAATGTACTAAATTACACTTTTTGTTACCAGGTGAATCTTTGTCATTGACGAAAAAATGAATGAGATTTTGACGAAGGTTTTTTTGAGGTTCAAGTCTGTCAGTGACTATGTGACGAACAATTTTGTCAATATCGCGCGAAAGTCTGTCAATGACAATGACAAATCTCAGCACTGGTTCCGATACGTTAGTTCAAAAGCTACAACACATAGCCTATAAGGGCGCATTGAAATTTATCATTAACCCCCTCTACTCTATGTTTTGTGCACGAAGCCTTACATCTTCTGCATTTGATTCATACTACAAATGTAATGGCAGTACAAGCAAGGTTTGCTAGAATACATAGTTTTGCGTAAAACCTTCACGGGATAATGCCTTTTGAAAAACAAAGCTTGATATAGAATCTTTCATTTCCCGGTTGGGTGTAGGACGAAGAAAATGTAATGAAGTTTAAATGCGTTATGATGGAATTGAAACATGTAGGACACATTCGGAATTGAGAAGCAGTGTTATATTTTTAACAATATCTCATAAATTTGTGACTCTTTATGGGAGTTGGCCAGATTTGGATTTTTCAGATATAATCCTAAATAGGACCTAGATTATTTAATACTCTAGTAACCTCAAGTCCGGGCTCTGTCATAATGTTTCATTATACTTGAATTTATATAATCATAACTCAATGGGTTAAATATCAAATTTAGGGTGAATTTAAAAAAGGGAACTTGGAGTGTAGAGCGCTCTGCCCACTGGACGATTCTGAAGCCTGTCGGTTTTTGATTTTACGTCATTTCCAAGTTATAGGGAAAATGGCTCGAATGTATCTAAGATTTGGCCAATCGCTGAAAATCTGCTATTTATCCATTTTATCTAGATGAACGTGTCATTGGGACGCTGCTAATGGATATTTTGGTCGCTATTGAACATTTATTCGATTGCTGAATTTATATATGGGCCCGAATAAGGGGAATTTAGGCCGACATTACATCAACTTCCCCTATATTGATACATTCTCAACAAGCATTGAATGTTGAATAAGAGCTTATTCAGGCAAAAACAAGCTTCTTCAGCTAAAAAATAGCTTCTTCAGCTGTTGATCATCTCAAATTGTTTGTTGGGTTAAAACCATTGCCATTTGGTATTTGAGATAAATAAGACAGAGATAGGATGCAAAGGGTCCAGGGAGCGTAACCCATGTTTCGGTTTCCATTTATTAAATAGTTCAGAGACGCTACACACTTAGAAAAAATCATATAAATTTAGGTGCTCTGAGAGTGACATATACGAGAGTCAATTTTGACCTAAATTTGATTCATAACAGACGCAAAACACAGCTCAATCAAACGTACTTTTCAGTCTCGAAGCACATAATATTACATGTCATGTTTATTTAGGTCTCATCTTTTATGTCAAAGACGGATTCCGTCACGTGTAAAATTAGTTATTTCTAAGTGTGTAGAAATGACAGGTTCACAGTGAGAGAATGTATCATATGGTGCCCGTTCACTGATCAAAATCAGATTCATATCGTCAGGCCCTGTCCAAGAATACGGGGATTTTTTTCCTTGATTTGTTTTCCGTCGATCTTGTTTTCCGTGCTGAACACCAATACTACCGACACCAGGGAGGCAGCTCCCACACCTGGACCCTACTTATCGACCCATCAACTCATGAACCGAGTGGTGCCGACTGAGATTGATCCCAGGATTGCTGGGGTAACAGGTAATCACGCTTACCACCACACCACCGGCGGAAGTTCCCATACAAATAGGTGGCCAAAAATATGTCGATCTTTAAAACTGTTTTTGTGTTACCCTTGATGTGTGCGATAGCATTTTATAACTCATAACTCTTCAGTGAAATGGTTAAAATTAGGTTTAGTAGGGTAAAGTACGTCTTCATCAGTATTTATGAAAATATAATTTTTTTTCCTTGGATTTGTTTTCCGTCGATCTTGTTTTCCGTGCTGAGCACCAATGCCACCGACGCCAAGGAGCAGCTCCCACACCTGGACCCAAGGGCGTAGCCAGGTTTCGAGCTAGGGAGGGGCGAAAAAAAAATTACCATGGAAAATTTGGCCGAATGCCATTTCACCGAACGTCATTTCCTCGAAAGCCTTTGTGTTGCCGAGTTTAGGGGGGCAGTAGACCCCCCTGCCCCTATCTGGCTACGCCTATGCTGGACCCTACCTATCGACCCATCAACTCATGAACCGGGGACAATGGCTTTACTTCCCTGAACATCCCGGCGGCGCCGACTGGGATTGAACCCAGGCCTGCTGGGGTGAGAGGCAATCACGCTTACCACTGGAAATATCCATGTCTGGAGATATAAATGTTTTCAACAGCTCATTGATAGTTTGATGCCCGTATTTTGTCAATGAATGTGAAAAAACACTTTTTTTGTAAAATTTAGAGCCTTTTCAAATATTACGTATCGTCAGAGAAGATACGCCCAGGATTACCCCCTGAAATAACGGTACAAATGTATTACACAAAGAAAAAGTGCTTGATGAGAGATTGGAAGGTAAACCAGCACTCAATGTTTAGCGTTACGGACTATTTAAACTAGTCCTTTAAATAATACGTCGCAAATTACAATTCATAAATATCCTATGCATCTTATCAAATCAGTACCTCTACCGAACTTTTTTACCTTAGCTTACCGTGTATTAGCGAACAAATACGTTGACAAAGAATGATCAAAAAGGTAAAGGCAATAGTTATTATAAAATATTCTGAACTTTTCCTTTTCATTAATGAATAAATGAACCAGTCAAATCTCAAACATATAAAACAAATTGAAAATGTTAGAATAAGTATGTTGTAATAGATAGCATTTTTGTGTATTGAACAGAGTTATAAAAAAATAACAAAGAATAATAAAAAATGCACAAGGGAAAGATTTAATAAAAGTTTCATGAAGCATAAAGAAGATTAAATCATATTTTCATTAACGTTATCAGAAACTGTGGTCTCGAAATCGAAATCTTCTGCAAAATCTTCGTTTAAGTCTGCTACATATTCCATTATTTCGTTTAACTCGTTTCTTTCTTCAGAGTTGTTCTCCACATTTGTTTCTCCATAGCTGTCGGGATCATCGAATACAAGGAAATTCTTCACAATTTCTGGCAGTTCAAGGGTATTTCTGCCCTTGAGCCTCTTTTCTGGAAGGAAAATTGTATCAATATGTTGTCAGGATGTTGTTTACTTTGTGTGTTGTGTTTTTTCCAATCGAAATTGAACTTATTAACGGATCTGAAGAATTCATTGCACGAATGAAGACATCATATAAGTTATCTTCCCGTGATGTTTTCCTGGCATGAATTTCTCGATCTCTTCGATAAAATTTGTTACGACATTCGGAAGCCTCTTCTCCTATCATGCCAACAGGTGCAGGAGAATAAATTATAATTTCTCCGCAATGTGCAAGTACTTTGTGTACCGATGCTGGAATTTTGTACCATGCATAACAGCGAAGGTAATGGCGGTATGTTTCTCGAGCATATACGTCTACTTTTTGCGGGTTTACTGGTTGTTGACAGTTGATAGTAATCAATATATTTCTGAATCTGACAACCAAGTCATGGTCTATTTCCAGAATGCTGCCAAGCAGTTCAGTATCCGAGATAAGTCTTCGACAAACATTCCCGGTTGTGCTGTTTCCCGATCCTCCTGCTCTTGGCTCATCAACCCGCACGCCAAATGATTCGTAGAGCTTCTTTTTAACTTCTTGTTTTCGTTTTTGATACACCTCTCTAAACTCTTTTGTGACCCGCCATTGCTTGAATTGAATTCTGTATGAAATGTGAAGTAAGCATTCCAAAAACCTCATCCAGGCGTGTAATGGTGAAATTCTATACTGCAATGTCTCCAATCTTGACGAGAATCCTTTTTCAAATTCACTTCCATCGTTCATTTTATTTGGCGATGCACCACAAATAGGGCAATTGCATTGCAAAATTGCATTGAAGACGTGCCGGTTATAAAGGTCAAAATTTTTCCATCAATCATACTCATAACGAAGTCGAATAAAACTGTGACTGATTTTTCGTCAGATAATTCAACTTGAACTGGCTTAAGATTGCTGAATTCTAATTCAACTTCCTCTTTCGTTTTAAGTACAACTTCTTTGCTCTCTTTTATAAACTCCAATATTATTGGTCGACAAAACCGGACGCTCTGAGGCATTTGATTGAACCAAAAGATTTTGTTCGAATCATTGCTCAGTGAAAGCCGAATTGGTGTTGTGGCAGTAGCTAATAAATCTTCATCTGTTAGTGCTTGCTTCTGACTACAACTTGGAAAGTGTTGGTGGTATTGCGAGTGCTCAGAAGATCCATCTAATCCCCATGTACTGAGAAGAATCAATTCTACATTTTTCAGGTCGTTTGAATCCAAGTATTCGATCATTTCAGCTTGTTGCATCACAATCAACCGTTTAACTGTATGTTCCATGAGATCTTGAGGGTTTGCTTTCATTGAAGAAAATAGATAAATATATCGAAATACCATTCAAACAGTTTATATGTAATATAAACAAATGAATAAATTTTTTATTGGGCAGTTTTCTGTCTTTAAGATCCTCGTGATCTTAATATCATCATTTTAAAAATGTTAAATAACTGTTTTAGGGATAAAATCTCCTATTAATTAATAACTATTTTAGGAATAAAATCTTCCCTGAAATAGTTATTTATTAAATGTATGTAGGAAGATGCAAAAACATATTTTATCAAGCAGTCGCACTTCAGTAAAACGATTAAAAATTACCTTTATTTTTTTAGCTGTTATTTCAATCGCATTCACAGGTGGAGCACAAATGGCTTTCATCTTTCGAATACTCCAGTAGCTTGGGAATCGTGCAGGATCTGCACTATGTATGTTTTCATACTGCGATTTCGAAAATCCATTATCGATGAAGAAGGTAAACGCTTCTTCCGCTGACATCAAACCACGGTGCTTTTTCAACTTAACAAACATGCTATGCGCGTTGTTTTGATTCTTCAGGATGTGGCCAAGAACGTTCATTAGATTGAATTGCTGATTATTGAAGGCTGTTTTTCTTGCAATCATCAGAACTTTCTCGGATGAATCCGATTTCCGATCAACTTCATTTGCGATTAGACGACGTTTACTTCTATCGCTAAGTTCTGAAAACTCTTTCTCAGGTCTTCCACGTTTACTGGACGAGGCAGAATATTCGATGCCATCCTTTTGTATGAATTCGTCGATACCAAACGATGTATTGAGCCACACTTTATTAACCCGATCGAACTTTTCTTTCTGTCTGTTTGCACTTCTCCATTTTTTAACGAATTTAGTGTATACGTTTCTTATTTTACACCGTAGAATTTCTTTTTTTGACTCAATTATTTCATAAGTTTGACAAATTTCTTCGAATGTCGTCGTAACTTTGTCAACAATTCGTTGCTTAAAATCATACGATCCAGTGGTGATGATGGATAAGGCGAGTAAAACAAAACCAAAACAAACACACCAAAATAAAACAACCTATTTTAGGTAAAATAAATAATCGTAGGTAGGAAAAATTTCACCTTCGGCAATATCTTTGCCAGGGAGGTAAACAAACTTCCTGAGCACTACATTTTGGCCAAAAGATGAAACGTTGAACTGATGATTATCATGATGTACCCTTCCCTTACATAAAAAAAAACGCTAGAGTACATAATCGACTTATTTGTAATCCATCCGGTGTTTGATGAATGAAAACATAAAATTTTTAATTGGTGCTTTCTCGAGATAGAGCAAGTAAGTGCAGATGCAACCTTTGCTGAAAGTTAGCACTAGGATTGTACTTTATTCTCTTATGAACAGTTGAGCGAACCGAGGTGGACTTTTTTATTGCGACATGATTTAGTCTTGAAAAATCGTAATTTTTTGGTATTTTTTCATGTGACTATTCAAAAATTTGATCGATTTGTAATGTTGATAACGCCAATGGAAAGCTTAGATTTCAAGCTTTAAAATGGTATGTTTCAATATTTTTACATTACTGTATAGCATATGGGAAACATAAGATGAAAAATACGCTTGATTTCTATGATTTTCCGCTTTTTTCAACTTTGGTAGCATGTATCTTCCGTTAGCCACAATATTATGTTGAAATATTTTCAGCTTGTCTTAACTAGAGTATGTACTCTCAATTGGCATATCAATATGTGAAATTAAAAATAGTAAATTTTTATATTAATGGCCACCCTTCTCCCCATAGTGCGGCGCCGCTAAGAATAAGGGATTGACGATGATTTGTCAAGTTCAATTTTGCATTTACATGTAATTGTAATTGACGCATTTCACGCCAAATCGTATTCGGAGCTGGTAGCACCCTCTCAGATTTCAATGAAACTTTTTGGATGTATGGACCTTGACTAAATAAGCCACTTTGCATATACATTGTTTTCCAAAATTTATCACTAATCATTGAGAAGGGACGATTTTTTTTTTCAAAAAAAATATTATGGAAAAAGGACAACTCCTACACAAATTAGTTGTATGGATGACTTTTAGTAAATTGTTGTTTCCTAAAAATCCTTATTTTACTAAAACTTGTCTTGACAACCTTGTGAAATCATCCTTAGTTTTATAGTTCTCATAGGTAGAATGAAGTGATAGGTATATATTGTTAATGGTCTAGGTAAAAATAACAGAAGGGCACATCGAATTAGGATGCAATAGGTTGACTTCCCAAATCGTTTTTTTTTTTTTTTTTTTTTTTATAACTTTTTTAGAGAGATTTTTATTGTTTAATCGTTATTGATACGAAAGAAGATCTCAATTTAAATTTTATTTAAATCTATATATATAATCTATATATCTCATTCTTTATGAATAATTTTAACTAAGAATCCTAGGTTGCTATTGAAGCACAGACAAACAGACATAACCCATTGAATATTTCTAACTGTAAAACATCGTCGATAAAACATTACCACCATCTGTTGAGTACACTGTGGTGGGCACTGCGTTGAACAGATGGCGGTAGTGTGTAAACGTTTAACGCAAGGGAATTCGGTATGCGCGCCACAGGTGGTGGTACTACCAACTACGATACTTTTAAATTGTCCGTTAAATGCTTGTTCGATGAACTACTCGCGAGTGTTATGTCTGTTTATCTGTGATAGAATTATCGGATTTTGCCTCAATATCACAAATTGAACTTCATTGGGTTCTGAAATGATTTTGAGCTTCACCGGTTTAGTTTTGAGTGAAAGTGGCACGTTAAAACAATCAGTTCAGACATGAAAAGTTTTTGTAAGAAAAACTTGTTTCCTTAAAAGTGCCCGTCTCGCGATGTATAGACGGATGGTAGTGAACATAATTACATAATTAATCTTGAGGCAAAATTTCATACAAATCAAACATGGCAATTTTTTTTAATCGACTTTTAAAAATCGTTTTTTTTCATTGTAGGTCTGCATGGAATTTTTTCCGGGCTTTTTTTAAACTTGGACAATTTCCTAGAAGTCATCTTTACAACACATTTCTGTGGAAGTTCTCATTTTTCCATAATATTTTTTTTTTGAAAAAATATCGGCAGAAAAAGTTTGGCCCAAATGTCAAATGTTAGTCGACATAAATTTTGGAAAAACTGAGTATGCAAAACTCTATATATCCAGAAATTTCATTGAAATCTGAGAGGGGGTTGCCAGCTTCGATTCGATTTGGCGATGCGCCTTCAATTACAACACTACACTTGTTGTAAGTAAAGCGTGGATTTTCCAACATGTTAACTACTTTATAACGATGTCTACACACTTCGAAATAACTAATTTTACACGTGACGGAATCCATCTTTGACATAAAAGATGCGACGTAAACAAACATGTCGTGTAATGTCAAAACTGAAAAGTTCGCTGCTCGACGAAAAGTACGTTTGATTAAGCTATATTTCGCATCTGTTATGACTCACATTTATGTCAAAATTGACGCTCGCACCTGAATTTACATGAATTTTTCTAGGTGTGTACATTTTGACTTTTTAAGTAGTCAATGAAGACATCGGAGGAATACTGACAGCTCATCCCAACAAACAATTTGAGTTGATTAACAGCTGAAAAGGCCATTTTTTAGCTGAAGAAGCTTATTTTTGCCTGAATAAGCTCTTATTCAACATTCAATGTTTGTTGGGCATGCCCACTATTTTCAATCTTGGCACCGAAGTGGATACAACAGCATTATATTTTTCACCTAGATTGCTTTCAACACAATTTTTCACATCATTTAGATTAGCTCCTGTTGCATACTCAACAATAATAGAGCCATCTTCACCATTCCTAAAATTACTGATTTTGTGTGTTTTTGGATCTAACTGTGTTTTCAAATACTTACGAATATCTTCGCAAGCTTGTTTGGGCTTTTTTTTGTTTAATCACAATGACCGGACGAGTCTTAAGATTACTCTGTTTGTTACTGTTACTGTTACTAATATTTTTACTTTTACTAGCACGACTATGTCTTTTTACAACATCCGCAAAACCCACATTTTCTTGAAAATATCATCATCATTATCACTATTACTAATTTACGTTTTTTGCGTCCGGTAGTTGGTTCGATTCCGACTGAATCGTCCTAGATATGTAGTGTCATTCTTTACAGCTAATTGTTTTTCCGCAGTAATTTGAAGAAAAAAATGAGTTCAAGTTCTCACAAATTAATTTTTCAATATCATTTACATTTCGGCTAATGTCTGCCATACCATTCTTTAACGCGATGTCTATCTGAGCAGCAATGTGATCTCGCATGCCAGTGATCGAGTCCGAGAGTTGAAATACATTCTTCATCTCTTCCTCTATCCTTTTGGCGCGCGAGATCAGACCATTCTGCTTGTCATAACTCTGATCTGATAGAGAATTATCACACTTGAACAGAACATTTGCATTGTCCGTGATAAGCATTGCCTGAGTTCTCGTACGTGTAGTGCATTTGTAATGAAATACACGAGCACACTTACCCATAAAGAGAACCAGTCAATCACTCGCCATAACCACTGCACACTCCCATCTCTGCTTACCCAATATACATCATTTGAATATAGGGAAATTTACGTATTCTCGTCAATCTAAGCAGCGTCTGCACTTCTACTAGCATTTTCTCAGCGTCACGCACATATATGATGTGTCCGTTTGTTTACATTCATCTGCTGCTTGCTTCTCTATCCATTCCAATCGACAGAATTTTTCAAAACGTTTTGAAAGCGTTTTTACAACGCTCCAAACTTCTCAGGTGAGTGTGACTATTGTCGGCAGCCTCTTTTTCTTCGGCAACCTTCCCATTAGAACTGTGTGTTAACCAGCTGTTCTATTATCGGCAACTCGAAATCAACCCCATTTTGTAGTGCGTATGCTTTATTTGAAGAAAAATGTAGCATTACTGGATTGCTCGATCGTTCAAATATAATCAGATTGAAGCTGAAAGGCTAAACAATCGTTTGGACACATTCAGGGAAGTGCGTTGATGGGAAAACATAGTGAAATTAACGTTTAAATTTAGGTCAATGGGTGCCGAAGCCAACATTTACCCTAGCATATGGTAAATTCTTTCAAATTTGTTGACATTTTTCTATAGGTGATAAATTGTTTGATAAGCTTCGATTTATATTTGACTAATTGGTAAATTGTGGACTGTAAACTGCACTACGAAGAATTGTATCGTATCGGTTGATTAATTCTTCATTAATACCAGTTATTGCACTTGTTAGGGCTGAGCAGGCATGGAAAATCATTTACATTCATTTCATGCATTCATTTACATTCATTTGCCTCTAACTTTTTTCATCAACAGCATTCCACAAAATAATGTATTAAGCTTTAGTAGGATTTGTTATTAGCTACAACTTTTGTCAGTAACTCAAATCTGTATCTCTTATGCATCACGAATTAGAGCGGGCGGACCTTGTTACTGTTTTTCAGTGAATGTAAAATACATTCACTGAAAAACAGTAGTGGCTTCTGTTCGCTCTGGTTCGTCATGCATAAGATATACAGATTTTAGTTGTTAACAAAAGTTGTAGCTACTAACAAAACCTACAAAAGCTCCATACATTGTTTTGCGGAATTCTGTTGATAAAAAAAAGTTAGGGCAAATGAATGTAAATGAATGCACGAAATGAATGTAAATGATTTTCCATGCCTGGGGCTGAGTGAAGAATCTGCGTGCAGAATTGCCATCATTTGTTGAGCCATGACCTTCTAGGTTGTAGGTAAGTTGTTTTAATTTACATACCTACTACTCTTGGAATGTTTTCTCCAAATGAAACTTTTTCTTCAAGCCATCGTTCTTTAACGGGTTTAAATCTTTTCTCAATACGATCACATGCATTCCGACGTTTGCGTATCAGTGCACAGTGTTATTATTTTCAAAAACGTTTTTTTTAACTCTTTATTTGTTCCAAATTTAAAATAAATTACACTTCATTTTAACCTAGGTGCTCCAGTTACTACAGTAACTTACCAGCCTTAATTGTTATGATATTTATCTAAGTGTTTTTACATTGTTCCTGTTTTGGTAATTCAGTATTTTAAACAGGTTTTTTTTAAACCTGCATGTCAGCATAAATTTTCAAAAACGTTATTGTCACGAACGTTCCACGGGCACGTTTTTTTCTGTTTAAGCAACTTAAAAATTTGCACACACATAAACTGATACATTGTTGACATTTGAAACTTCTTCTCAGTGTTCACTCGGCTGTCGACAAAAACAGACCACTCTCAATGTGTGTCACGCGATCGTCTGTTTACTCGGCAGCAACCATTATGTGGTCCTCCTCATTGTTCTTCATCAGCAGTTCTTTCAGTCGATGCGTCGTCGACTTTGGAAAGCAACCGTTTCGTGATGACTGTGTGAGTGCTGACCATGTTTTGCGTCGATTTCTGCAATGGAAAGCGCTCTGACCCCCGTTGGCAAATCTACCATACAATGAAACCACTGGAAGCGGTTTATTGGATAGAGGAAGATACAAGGTGTATTGTGCTGTACCTTTTGACTGTAGTTTTAAGATGTATTGTATAGTGAACAAGAATCCTCGACTCTGTAAAGTTAATTCGGTTGAGCCGGTATCAATGGTGACCCAAATAGCATTACTTTCGTCTCGTCTGACCAGATCACCTGGTCCATGAAATGTGGACCTGGGCTCACTTCAAGCTTTTTTTTTAATTTTTTTGCGGACAACCATGACTTCTTAAGAGCTACTCTACCCTTAAGACTTTTCTTATGAAGACGATTTCGTACGGATTGTGATGTCAGTTGAATGGAAAACTCGCTTTCAATCTGTTGCGCAATTTTCGGAGCTGATAGTCCCCGGTCCAGCTCCACCTTCTTCACGATAGCTCTGTCAATTCGGCCAGTTGTCTTTGAAGGACGCCCCGATCGCATAGCTGGTGAGATAGAATCACGCTTTTTGTACATCTGCACAATTCTAGTGACCGCATCTTTGTGAAGCTGGACAATATCGGCAATATCACGGTAGCTTTTTCCAGTTTTGTGATATTCAATAATCAAATTTCGGATAATGATCGAAATTTGGTCTTTTTTGGGCATTTCGAAACAAATAACTTCCAATTTTGAACACAAAACTGAAATTTTGAGCACGAAAACTTCAAGAGCACTAAATGACAGATAGATACAATGCTTACATTCGATAAAGTTGCAGAATACACACTAAAACTCTGTAAAGCACACTTAAATCATAGTATCCGTTTGGGGGTGGATAAACTTTTTTGTGCGTAATTTGTTACCACATGAATTCTCAAGAAAAGATATAAACGCCGTATTTTCAATGGCAATGTGATAAATAAACATAAATTGATAAATCATGACATTAAACTGATTTTCACCAGAAAAACAAAAATAAAGTTAATTGGTAGGGGGGTGGATAAACTTTTTTTGCATACTGTATATGTAAAAAAAGGAAAAAACCCAATTTTAGAGGTTAGTTTTCCTAATTGACCGATATCTCGCTTAATGTGCGTTATAGAGTTTTAATGTCTTGGACAACATTTCTCAACACTTCAAATTACACAACTTTGCTGAAAAACCCATTCAGCTATGATGCTCCATTCAAAAGATAGACTCGAGCGCCACCTATGTGGCGTGAAAATGAACTAATATGAAACTTCCAAAGATGGCGCTTTTAATATTGAGCAACTTTGTAGAATATTGTGTTGCTGTAGAAAGCAAACCAACGGCGCTAGAGGTTTTGGCCACGCGAATGGCTTCGCCGCCCCACTACTGTGCAACGGTGAAAGTAAAAATCAAATAAGACAAGACTCAGCTGCAATGGCAGCTGTTCTTCTACTTATCCAGCAATTCTTTTGCGGCACACAGCACAATTTCACACTTAATTGTCAATTAATTATCACACCACTACGAACTAATTTATAACTTCCACCATCAATGCTGAATTAGTCATAAATAAATAAATAAATAAATTTCCATTTTTGCTTGGCTTACACTTTTCTCATCAATCCCGATAATTCACTCCGATCAGTCAAAGGTTAAGCTCGAACACTTAAAACCACCTCCACCCATTGTAGGACTAAGTAATATTTGACATCTCCCCTTTGAAAGATATGGGAATATTTGAATGGTCGGTATATGTTTTGTTCATACTTACGTAAGATATTTCTCATACTCCCTCCCTCCCACGTTAGAAATCGTATTATAGTGCTCACGTAATTATTGAATGACTCCTTAGAGTTTCTAATAGAAATGGATGCCCACAATTGTCAAACTTACCTGAGATATTAAAGCAGGCTTGCAATTGCTCATTACAGCTTAAATGGAATTATTCGGAATTATTAACTATGAGCTATTATAACAATATTTTTTTATTTGTAAGATACAGGAATATGAAGTAAAGGTTGTATATGACACACAACACCTGTCAATTTCGCTTCCAGAGTGTCATCATTAGCTATAAAGCTAAGCGCTCACTAATCGCGACTTGACAGATTTATGTGTCATACACAAATTTTACCTCCTCTTCTTGCATCTTACATAGTTTCATAATTTCGAAAAGTAGCATTTTGGTAGTAATTAGCATTTCTAACACTGGTTTAAAGTGCCTTGCAAAACGTGATGTTTGAAAAACAGTCGATTTTTTAAATTCATTATTTAAAAAATATTTGTATTGCATCAACATTTAATACAGCCCTATTCTTTATATTTTTTTTACACATTCCTTGGATTCCATACTATATGGAGCAGTTCCACACAGATTCACAAATCGTTTCGGATCGACCTTTTACGATTATGATGAAACTTTGCGCAGTTGTTTGTTATTGCCCAACATGACATTCTACATGTTTGGTTCCCTAGTTTTGCACACGACTAACACTTGAAAAGGGCTTATGCAAAAATGATACGCATCAATAGAAAAATATATATCTCGTGAACGATTTGTTTGATCAAAGTTGCGGGCAAGTATTGTGCCTTAAAAACAATATACACTGTAAAAAATTCCAAATTATCAAAAAAAAAAAAATAAAATTACTCAGATTTCATATTTTTTTACATATATTTTGTAGTTTAGATAAAGTAATACCTACTGACACTGTGTATTTGCTGGGCAAATCATAAATAAAAAAGTTATGAATTATTGAAATAATCAGTACTTTTCAAAATACTACCGATAGTTATCGAATAAATTTGAAATAGTGTTAATATTAAAACACATTAAATTTACAACAAAAAAGCTCACAATGCTTAAATTTCCCATATTTGTTATTTTCGAGATACTCGTAGGTTAAAATTCACTTGTCGCATAATTTGAGCAATTTTCAATCTTTTGAGATGTTATTCGTGAGTGTTCAATCTTGAAAGAGTTTTTAGCAAAAAGCCCAATAAATTTCCTTAAACTTTGTTGTTCACAGTTTTTTAATCATATGTATGAGCACAGAACAGAAGGGGAAGTGCAAACAAATCAGTGAATCAAAAAGTGGTTCGTTTTTCTGCTCAACAAGCGATGTGTTGTGGTAGCGTTTCACACGGGCTTTCTATGTGCACTCACACTATCATAGCATGCTGCCTATCTTAACTGCAGGTAGAAGATGCCTTCTACCGCTAGGTTCACTAGTGTTCGTAAATGACAAGTGGAGCCACTTTCTGATCCGAAGTTCCACTACTGTGATATGAGTTAAGATATAATTAATTATGAGTAAGAGACGGTTAGGGGAAAGGTTATTTTTCTGTTTGGCCCCATATACGGCTAGCTAGTTTAGCTAATTAATTATATCTTAACTCATGCGTACGATTGAAAAACTGTGAACAGCAAAGTTTAAGGAAATTAATTGGGCTTTTTGTTAAAAATATTTTCAAGATTGAAGATATCATCTCAAAAGAGCGAAAATTGCTCAAATTATGCGATAAGTGAATTTTAACCTACGAGTATCTCAAAAATAACAACTTTGGGGAATTTAAGCATTATGGGATTTTTTGTTGTAAATTTAATGTGTTTTAATATTAACACTATTTCAAATTTATTCGATAACTATCGGTAGTATTTTGAAAAATTCTGATTATTTCAATAATTCATAACTTTTTTATTTATGATTTGCCCAGCAAATACACAATGTCAATAGCAGGGCTGGAAAATGTCATTTTCAATGAAAAATTTCACGCAATATTTACAGAGATACTTCTGTCACTATCATCGGATGAGGAAACGATGACAGAGGTTTTCTTCAAAACCTCATCGATTTTTTTTTGTCATGACAGAACGTGACAGTGCTATGATCATCGTGATAACTAGCTCATGTATTGCTATTTAAGTTACTTGTACCAAGGAAATCTTAAAAATATATTCACTCTACCGATTACATACGGTTTCTTGCTTAAATTCATCTAAATCAGCTAGAAATGTTGATGTCAAAACTGCATAATAATTATTCTCATGAGTGCTCGATCATTGGAAAATGACAAGAAAGCTTATGATCGGTCGTTTCGTCTAGTGATAGTGAGAGAAACTGTTTTCTCATTGTTGCATGACTGCCGTGATATTTACCAGCTCTGGTCAATAGGTATTACTTTACCTAAGCTACAAAGTAAATATAAAAAAAATATTTTAAAAAGATATGCAATTTGAGTAATTTTAATTTTTTTTGATAATGTAATTTTTTTTTTGTAAAAAAAATTATAATTTTTTACAGTGTATTTTTTTTTTTCTTGGAAGGCACAATACTTGTCCACAACTTCTTCAAAGACACCATCTCGATCAAACAAATCGTTCACGAGATCTATATTTTTCTATTGATGCGTATCATTTTTGCATAAGCCCTTTTCAAGTGTTATTCGTGTGCAAAATTAGGGAACCAAATATGTTAAATGGCATGTTGGGAAAAAACAAACAACTGTGCAAAGTTTCATCATAATCATAAAAGGTTGAGCCGAAACGATTTGCGAATCTGTGTGGAACTGCTCAGAATGAAAAAAAAAAAAAAAAAAAAAAAACCTTCACGAGATGATTTGCTTGCATTTGGGGAAAAAATCTTTCTTTGGAAATTCAGCTAACATAAAGATTACAATTTTCTTCATAAAACCTTCCGATGACCATATTACATAATCTGTTCATGCGGAGAAACATTACAAATGCTGTATACTTTTTATGCAAATCTGTAATAGAATCTTACATTTCCCGGATAGGTGTATGTGTTTTGCATAACACAGATAAATTTTACAGAGTGAATGCTGCAAGAGTTGGCGGTTATCCGTAAAATATAATTTTACCATTCATTTGAAAATCTGAAGTCATAAATTTAACTATTTCCAATAGCGAATAGTGACTGAAAAAATTTAAATTATATTCAATAAATTTCTCAATAAATCAAAAGTTTATTACCTCCTACAACCACCGAAAAGTCTAATAAAAGCAGATTCAAAGCATGTCTTTTGAATCATCAATGAAACTATGTCCAGGAGTGTAGCTGTAGCAAACAGTCGAAAGAGAAACAAATTTCCAACACACCGCGAACGCTTGTCAATAGAAACTTTTGGGATATATACACTCTGATGGCGCTTAATTTATCGACTCAAAGAGCAGACTTTCGAAGCACGGACAGAAGTACAAATAGAGCAGGCCACTCATTCCGGGAAGAGGACAGCTACTCGGGGCAAAGATTATAAAAGGTAAACTTCAATTAATTAGTTTCCAACTTCTCTCGTTTCAGACGTTCAACTTTGTTTGCAATTGATGGTGAAGTAGTACCTATAAATGTTGATATAATATTATGCTCAAAACTTTTGACCAGCATTGCCTCCAGAAAAATCAACACCATCGGTAGATCGTTAAGACATGATGATTAGCTCAGTCCGACGATGTGGAAATATTTTCTGGAATAGTTGTACCTTCATCCTCGGAATCAATTATAAAGACACCATAAAAAATGTGTATCTTACGATTTAAAGAATGATTGTATTGCCATTCTCTTACATCTGTGTTAGGTATACCGAAAGGCTATAACATCTTTGGTTTTGCGAACGACATCGTTTGAACGGTAACAGGTGAGATGCTGAAAGAAGTGGAACTGTTGGCCACTGAGGCGATCGATACGATTGGAAACTGGATTCAAGGAGCGAAGTTGCAGATATCCCAGCACAATACGGAAGTGCTGTTGGTCAGCAACTGCAAAGCGGTGCAGTGGGCAGAAATCACCGTCGCCATAGCCTCGAAGCGCGTGCTGAAATACCTGGGACTGATGTACAACGATCGGCTAAATTTCAACAGCTACGTTGACTGCGACTGCGAGAAACCGGTGAAGGACATCAACGCGGTTGCCAGAATCATGCCGAACAACTCTGAAGCAATCAATAGACGTCTCCTGGCTAGTATATCTACGTTGATACTGAGGTATGGAGGTCCAGCCTGGGTTGCAGTGCTGTAAATAAAGCAGAACCTAGGAAACAGAACCATCTCGTCGGAAGCAGTATGCGTTATCACCGGAATGATCCCTATCGGCATCACCCTGGTGAGGATACTGAGTGCATTAAGTGGAAGGAAACCTCGAAAAAACCTGCAATGTTACTTGGGTTTGTACTTATATTGCAGCAAAAACACGCATCACTAAAAAAATAAAAGATCATATTTTTCACAGACCATTATCCAGACTCGTGTCTTTAGGGGAGATAACCACTCTCTGATTGATTCAGCTGCACGGGCTGGCGGTTTTGGTTTATTGTTTAAATAGGTTATTTGGTTGAAATGTTCATATACAAAATGCTCATATACATTCAAATACAAATATCTCAATAAAGTAACTGAGTTTATGAAAGTTCTTACTAATTGTATGGACTACATGTTTTGAAAATCTGAATCAAATTGAGAATAAGGAAACTTTTGTATGATCGAAAGAGTGTAGAGGTGTCATTTTTAATGTATTTTATCCAAATGTCCCATACGAAATTCAACCTAAAAGCACCACTTCATCTTCAAACCAAATGAGCTGAAACATTAAGAGAATAGTTTTCTCACCTAAAGCAACAAATCTGGGGGTTGGCCCTTGGAAAATTTAAACTTCACCGATACCGAGTAATCACAAAATGAATTAAACCGAAGAAAATAGTTATGCCCTGTACTGCCCTGTGCGGCATAACAGTCTCATTAGCATTTTTGACAACAATGAGATGTGCATTGGAATCGATTGTTAAGTACCATTAATTTACAATGTACACAATAATTTTCCTACTTTGATCAGACAATGTCGAAAAAATATCAAAACTGGGCGTTGATCGTTATAGAAAAATTGTGTTAATGTCATTGCTTACCTAATCGGTTGGGTGCATCTGATAATTTTTTTTTCTCTCGGTAATTACGGACATAGTTAAAAATACGCTTTTCTGATAAAATCCAATATGGCAGCCAAATCCAAGATGGCCAAAACATTTCCAATCTGAATGGAAACCCTATCCGTCATCTTTTTAATAACGTGTTGTTTTCCGGAGGGTTCCATATAAACTTTCAAATATTTAATTTGAAAACTGCAAGGCTCCTTAGCAAGCGAGGGGTCAGTTAATTTGTGCTAAAGAAAGTGAAAATCTCATTTTTACATCAGTTTCGACTTATCAAGTGGATATATTTAAATATTTAAAGACCATGTAGCAATGGCGGCCTGGTTTCAACGAGAATAACTCATATATGACGTTTATGTTCGATATGACGGAAATGTGCACTTATGCGGAAGTAGTTCTCAACCCTAGGGACTTATTTATGCTCTCCTCAGCAGTGTATTGCCTCCTTTTCTTTAGATATTTGGATGAACGTCGTCTGAAAAACTTCTCGACTATGTGATTAATTGACAGTGGCTTTTTGTACTCCTTGACTCATAGTCACAAAGCCAGTTGTGACATTTTCGTCGTGAATGATTAATATTTACTAGAGCAGATGCATAGAAAAGAAAACGTACAGGAAGCAAAACGCCACAATTCAAAAGTTCAACAACGAAGACGGATACGTTGAAGACAGATTTATTACGTTTCCGCGTTTGTATGATCGTGACAGAGTGGAGGTAAAAATGCAAAAGGAACGAGTTTTACTGCTTTAACCAGTGCTCCTAAAACATACATGTGTCGGTGTAGGTCTCGGTGCTTCCGTCTAGCACCTAGTAATGACTCCAGAATGACAGTTGGGAGGAAACTATTTAGTCAACCTGCTATTAACATTTCTGGGAAAAAATTCAACGCAACTGATAAGCAAAGGAAGCTATTAAAGCTACTGTTGTCAAATAATCTGACGCCAAATGCTATTTTTTCTCTAAATTGGCAATACAACATTCATGATTCACGTCAGAAAGTAATTTGTTTGTCTGCGTCTCCTTCAGGAATTTTTCCCTTTTTGTTGAACGTAATAAGAAAATATTTCATTCCTGAGTATATTTCGCTAATTATCTTTCATTTTACAACCAATGAATACTCTTCCTCTTAACATCAATATATGTTTTCATAGAAACGCATATTTTTTTCCAGAGAAACACATAATTAAATTAAACCAAATCTATCAAAGAATTGTTTTGAATATTTCTTGTATAAAACACGAGCCAAGCTGAGTCAGTTATGTGAGAGAACAGCAAAAACTACGAAACGAGTGAAATGAAGTGAATGGTACAACAATAAGTAATTTTTTTGTTGATCTGTACACTTGATTCTGTTGAGATTGAGGTATAATATAACCCTCCTTCTACTGTAGGAATGAATATTCTGTGACGTTGTAGGGAACTGGGTGTTAAATGAAAACGTAAGGTAAACTGAACAGGTAGCTAAATCATGGTAAAAATATATAGATTCAGTTTTAAATATACAGCCATCCTACTCGAAAAGTATTTTAAGCTGTCCAAACATCAGGAGCTGTGATGACATGTAAATGAAAACAAATGCATCCGCTTGATTATGGCTATGTTGCTAATTTAACATATATATGAAAGCTTTACTTCATGCGATATGTCCATAGGTTTATAAAAGAGAAAACAGTGAAATTGCTTAGGGTGTTTTACCCATAGCACATCTACAACTCTCCAATCTCTTTTAAGCTTTTCTACACTCCTGTAGCAAACGTTTGTCAGCTCTCAACCTAAGGTTCTAAATGCACTTTTTATTATAAGCTTTCTATGCCAACCAATGCATGAATTTGCAAATTGTGTGGCAAGCACATACATATCCCGCGTAACATTTGAAAAGGGCCTGTCCTCGTTCATCGACTCTCTTTTTGGTTTACCACGGCAACATAAACGAATTTCTCGCTAAGCTCGCAGCACAGCTCAACAGAAGATGATGTTAGCTTGCGCCTGAATCAACACACTGAATGGGAAATCCATTTGAAGTTGGGTTATCCGCGAAAGAGAAAATCGATGAAGAGAATCGTTCAACTATGATAGGCTCTCTTCTCGTGTTGCGCGAGATATATACTTTAAGCTCAGGGAAGTCGAGAAAATTTTCAATCTGAAACATTTCCTCGACCGAACTGGGAATCGATCCAGCCACCTCCGAATTGGGAATACCGTGTCTTTTCCGACTAGGCTATCTAGGACGCCATTGTACAATGGTAATAGCTATTTTGACGTAGAACTACGTCTTTGTCGACTATACTGGGGTGCAAATAAAAAAATATGTGTGATGAAGGAGTGTTAGGTTTTGAACGCTTGTAACTTTGTCATTTATAGATGAAATTAAAATCCAAATACGCCAATCGATAGGATATTACATTACAAACCTGTTGAAATAAATATTTTTCCAATTTTTCTGTAATTATACTTTTGAAAATGTACAAATGATAATTTTATCACTGATTTCATGAAATAAGCCTTTTTCCCAAACCCAGTCATCATAAACGAATACCACTTGGTTGCACATCATTCAGCTTGAACCTGAAAAGATATAAATCAGCGCTGCTCTCATGCCACTGCTCACACGGCTCGCATTCTCTGCTTGAACGTCAAGCAGTACAGTTCGGTCTTTGCTCGCTCTGTCGAGTTGTTCTAAAGTTTCTAGTTTGTTCCAAACATTCGCAGTTAATCGCGTCGTCAGTAGTGTCGGTCGCTTCGTGTGATGGGAAGACAGCGCTCCCGGAGCAGGCTCCGAGAGAAAACGGAGAAGAAGAACAGCGGTGAGGGTAGCTTGAGTGTACCTATTTCGAATAGGTACGCTACTCTTCCCACCGATGTAGGGAATCCCACCTCAGCCACGGTGAAGCGGTCTAAGAAGAGGAAGAAAAATCAAGGCCAGTCCGATGGTGCGAGTGGACGGGACGATGCCACCGCGACGAACGTCAGCGTCATTGGTGATTTCGGCGACGCCGTCGACAACGAAACTGCTGCCAGCCCGAGTGCAGCAAAAATGAAGCTTCCTCCACTGGTGGTGAAGCAAGTCCCACTCAACACGCTGATTGGCGATCTTTCATCGCTGGGCGTTGCAGCTGAGTTTAAGCTCGGCAGGATCGGCACCAAGGTGATGCTCCGAACAAAAGCGGAGTACGAAGTGGCCGTGAAATATCTGAAGGATACCAAGGCGGAATTCTTCACGCACGACATCCCCGGTGAGAAGCCCTTCAAGGTAGTCATCAGGGGTCTACCAAACTTCGACCCCAAGATGGTCGAAGCTGAAATCAACCGGTACAAGCTTGCCCCAATCGCTGTCTTCCGAATGACAAGGAGAGACGAAAACGTGAAGACGTACCCGGATTGTCTTTTCCTGGTGCACTTCCAGAAAGGGACGGTGACGCTCAATGCGCTACAAGCCATCCGATCGATCTACTCCATCATCGTACGGTGGGAGCCATACCGTGGCGGTCATCGTGACGTAACGCAGTGCCAGCGGTGCCTCAATTTTGGACACGGTACCCGCAACTGCAACATCAAGCCACGCTGCAGCAACTGCGCTCAAGAACACGCCACTTCCAACTGCCCTGCGGATGGAGCCGTGGCGATAAAATGCGCTAACTGTGGTGGTGCACATCAAGGTTCTGACAGACAGTGCTCCAAACGCGAGGACTTCAAACGCATCCGAAAGCAGGCGTCTAGCAACAATCAACCAGGACGCAAGAAGGACAAAACCCCAGCATTCAGGACGGAGGATTTTCCGCCTCTTCGTGCTCCCCAGCAAAGGCAAGCGAATTCGCGGGTGCAACCCGCCCCTCCTCAAGAAGCTTCCGGTGATTCTGCTGGCCAAAGCTCTCCATCCCACCCTGGATTCTGGAGACAACCAACAGCGCAAAACAACAACCCCGATCTGTTCTCAGCGGATGAACTGATGGAAATCTTCGTCAACATGTCCGGTGCTCTTCGTAAATGCCGCAATAAGCCCGAACAGATCCAAGTGCTCGGTAAGTTCATCATCCAGTATGGCGTCTAAACCGCTAACTATCGTCACCTGGAATGCTTGCTCTGTAAGAGCAAAAAAGATTGAGCTTGCCGACTTCCTCCGCAAGCACAGCATCGACGTGGGCCTTCTAACCGAGACCCATCTAAAGTCCGGCGACAGCTTCTGGTTGCCTGACCACAACATTATCAGGCTTGATCGCACCAGCTCCAGGGGGGGTGGTGTTGCGGTCGTCGTCAAGAAAGGAATAAAATACCACACTCTGTCCCATATCCGCACCTCTATCATCGAGGCCCTTGGTGTGGAGGTAGAGTCGTCGACTGGATACGTCCAGTTCATTGCCGTCTACTGCCCTCGACAGTGTGCTGCCAGCAGTGGACTAGCGGCTAAATTCAAGAAGGACCTGTCCACCATCACCCGTACCGGTTCCCGCTTCGTAGTTGGAGGAGATCTGAATGCTCGCCATGAGGCCTGGCGGAACTACCAGCAGAACCAGAACGGTCGTCTCCTGTTCGACCACTCACAGCATGGGCTGTACTCCGTTTGGTTTTCGGATGAACCAACATTCATCTCACCAGCGGGCAACCCATCGACGCTAGACCTGTTCCTGACAAATATCGGCTTGTCCAAGCCGGTAGCCTTGAACGAACTCAGCTCCGACCACCAACCGGTGGTGGCTGAACTGGGCTGCAACGTGGCTCCTGCTTCAAGCCTGCGCAAGGACTACCATCGCGTAAACTGGGCCCAGTTTGGACGCGTGGTAGACAGGCACATCATCGACAACCCGCCGCTTGACACCGTTGAGGACATCGACCGAGCGTTGGAGGGACTCCACCAAGCCATAACCGTGGCTGACGAGGCGTGCGTCCGACGAGTTCCTGTGAGGGGTAAGTTTATTGCCATTGATTCCCACACCCAACTTTTGATTCGCCTGAGAAATGTTCGTAGACGCCAGTTTCAGAGGACTGGAGATCTGGGCAAAAAACGTGAAATGGCTGATCTGAACAGACAGATTGCTTCCAGAATGGACTCACTCCGAAATGAAAGTTTCGGGCGTGTTGTCCAGAATCTGGACGACCGCTCCAGACCATTCTGGAAGGTAGCCAAGGTCCTGAAAACTCATCCCAAACCCATTCCAGCTCTCAGAGTCGAAAATGATGACGATCGGCTTTTAATCACCCCACAGGAGAAAGCAAATGCGATCGGCGAGCATGTCGCTTCATCGCATTTGCTTGGCTCGAATATCCAAAGTCCGCTCGAAGATCAGGTTGCGCAAAGCGTTCAAAACCTAGATGCCTCCCCTTGTGTCGTGCTTCCGGCGGATATGATTACAGTACAACAAATTTGCTCAGCGCTGAAATGCACCAAGAACATGAAGGCTCCCGGGTTTGACGGTATATTCAACTTGATCTTGAAGAGACTCAGCATGAAAGTGCAGTCTCTTCTAACCGCAATCTTCAACAGATGTTTGGAACTGCACTACTTTCCAAGCATCTGGAAAGTAGCAAAAATCATACCAATCCGCAAACCCGGAAAGGATCCAACATTGCCTTCAAGCTACAGACCAATCAGCCTCCTTTCAGCGCTGAGCAAATTGTTCGAGAAACTCATTCTCAATCGTTTGCTCAAGTTTGTCGAGGAAAATAACATTCTCCTTCCGGAACAGTTTGGATTCAGAAAGGGGCACTCCACCAATCATCAGCTAGTACGGGTGATGAATAACATCCGAAGTAACAAAGCTGTATCCAAGTCCACAGCCATGGCCTTGTTAGACGTTGAAAAGGCGTTTGACAATGTTTGGCATGACGGACTTGTGTACAAGCTTTGTAACTTCAACTTCCCATTACATCTGGTTAAAATCACCCGTAACTACCTTCAGCAAAGGTCGTTTAAGGTATCGTTGAATGGTTGTCTTTCCGACACGTTTTCCATCCCAGCAGGAGTTCCGCAAGGAAGTCTGCTGGGCCCCTTGCTTTACAGCATTTATACTTCCGACATTCCTCCCCTCGGTGACGGTTGCGTGTTCTTCCTGTTCGCAGATGATACCGCAATAGCCGTCAAAGGAAGGATGCCTCGCGAAATAACGAACAAACTTCAACGATGCCTTAACGCCTTTGCTGATTATGCCACCACGTGGAAAATCAAAATCAATGCCTCCAAAACACAAGCGATCATGTTCCTCCATCGGCAATCGCCCAAACTGAAACCGGCTCCATCTTGTACTGTAATCATGGATGGCACAAGGGTTGAGTGGTCCGCCGAAGTAACCTATCTCGGGATGTTGTTCGATGACAAGCTCCTCTTCCGTCCGCATGTAGAGAAAACAGTAGTCAAGTGTTCTGCCTTGGTTAGGTGTCTGTATCCGCTGATTTGCCGCAGATCTCGCCTCTCAAGGGTAAACAAACTGGCCGTCTACAAACAAATCATAGCACCTGCGATCCTCTACGCAGCTCCGGTGTGGGAATCATGTGCACAGACTCACAGGAACAAAATTCAGGCCGCACAAAATAGAGTGCTGAGGATGGTTCTTGATCGTCCTTTCGACACTAGAATAACAAATTTACACGAAGAGGCAGGAATTGCCAAAATAGATTCAAGAATTAACGAAATTAAGACTAAATTTGCAGAAAAATGTAATTTATCAGAACATGCTTTGATAAGCAACTTGTAAATAGTAGGTTAGGTGTATATAGTAGCTGTAGGTTAGTTGTAGTTGTAAATAGTAGTTATAAGTAGCCTCCTTTTTCCAATTCAAATCAAACCAATCCCACCAAGGTGGTCATACTTTAAAATAGGCCTGATAGGACTAGAAACTGTAAATAATAATTAAAATCTCACTGTACTAAAGTTGAAAAGACGCATCTGTGTCACTTGAAAAATGCATACATGTAAACCACACAAACACAAGAAATAAAGATCATTTAACTGCCACTGCTCATTACCGCTTCGGACGGCGTGGCACTAGGCCCTGCATCAAGCAGGACTAGGTTAGCGGCTTAAGGTGGATCACAGCGTATCCACCACAATGAGGAATGAGACTTGAAAAAACGTGCATGTAAAACCCCCTCCCGCTTAACAACCCCCAGTAGTAAGCAGGACCAAATCAGCAGATAAAGGTGGATCGCGGCGTGACCACAATGAGGAAAAGTAATATATGTAAACCCCCTCCGCCTTTCACAATAACCCCTCCCCCTCCCCCCTTCACAACAATCTCTCCCCCCCCATCAACAACCTCTCCTACCCCCCCCCATTCATCAATAACCTTTCCTACCCCCCCCCCCCATTCATCAATAACCTTTCCTACCCCCGCCCATTCATCAATAACCTTTCCTACCCCCCCCCCCATTCATCAATAACCTTTCCTACCCCCCCCCCTTCATAAATAACCTTTCCTACCCCCCCCCATTCATCAATAACCTTTCCTACCCTCCCCCCCCCCCATTAACAACCTCTGCTAACCTCCCCCCCATCAACAACCTGTCCTAAACCCCCCCTCAACAATAACCCGAAAAAGACATAGCCTTTGACGATCTCTTTTTTCCGGGAAATAAATTTTAAACAAATCACAATCATTAGTAAAAACAGAAGTTTTTCCCTTAATTTCTTCCCACAACAAAACTTTAAAACTTTAACAAAAATTGCTTGAAAGACATATTCAATGATATTTAGCCTGTGAACCATTTGCCGAGTCAAATTTAACTCGTGGTTAAAAGTGACATTTCGAAAGTTATTCTTGATGTTCGAAAATCCCTGAAAACATATCTGGTACCTCTATATATGCAATTATATTAACATCCAAAGTCCATCCTATTTTACATATTCTGCACAAAAGAAACGTTCTGCCCCGCCCCCATTCATAATAAAATGGTGGGAAATCCTGTCAGTTGTGGGCTTAGAAAGTATGTTTTGTGCAGAATATGTAAAATAGGAGGGACGTCGGATGTTAACCTAAATGCATGTATCCTGCATCATAGATAGAGATAGATAGATAGGTTCTACGTCATACTGCGGTCATGTCTAGGACACAACCCATTAATTTTTTGTGTACAAAGAAGTACCTGTTTGTTGTGCCCATGACTGGATTTGTAGTCAACGCTTGAATCTTAATGAACATCGTATGACCGATGCTGGAACTGACGTAACTTAAGAAATACTGGCTTATGAAATGTGTTTGTTGCTGGAAAACAGTATGAAATACAGAATCAAAAGACAGTCTTTAAAATCTGATTCCATGTATTTCTTCAATTCTCTGACGCTGGCTTTTATTAGCATTGATATTTTCGTACATATCATTCAGAAAACGATTTTATTAGCTGACAATAGTTCAACAGAATAATTTGATAAGTCATCACTGGACTAACTGTTGTACTGAACCATGATCTTTCATACCTACAACATTCATAATCACCACCCATCCGTGAGGACAGTAAAAGCTCTTGACAATCGTTGCAAACAGTAAGTATCCTTGAACGCTTCCACGACACAATTGTCTCCCATATTTCATCATAAATTTTATTAAACTTTCGCTCAGCCATTCAAACAAGATGCACAAATAACGATGGAGCTGATTTGGCCTGAAGCCCCTCGTATACAGGGAAGTGGAATTCAAAGAGCGCTTGTTCTGAAGCACGTTCTATCGTACGAGCGCAACTGGTGTCTCTAGAATGAGTTGCGATACCCTCATGGGATGTGGAAAGTAAGCGTACTGACAACTACGAACATTCTTCAGCACTGTTGGGGAATGAATAATGTAATTTTCAATTGAATGTAAGATACCGGAAATGGTTAATGCATTATGATTAGTGTGAAGATAGAGCTAGTATCATTTCAGGACGGTGTTCTCGTAATTTTAAAGTTATTATTAGGACATTGTGAGGAGCATGGGTTGATTCAATGAATTAAAAGCATAGTTTATGTTTGCTATAGATGTCGCTAGTAAAAAATGTTAGGGTAATTTAATTTGTATGCAGAAAACCGAAAATTGCTGATATTAATCATTTCATTTTATGTGGTGAGTAGTACCGTCCCCAGAACACTATTTTTCAGCTGTTCTTCAACCAATTGAGCTGATTTTCTGTAGATAACTGGTTTTTGGTTGACACCAATCACATACAAACATATCATCGTATTTGGTTGAAGGATGATGATAATGATGGTCCCACCTCTTACCCCTACAAAGGTTTGAGCTGGACGATTCATCTTTAAGATAATTAAATGTGACATTTTAACCAGGTTATCAAACAAAATCGAACTGGTTACAGTTACAGATATAAATTCCCTCTAGAGTTTACAGTTCCATCACCATGATACAAATGTGGAAAAGCTCAGGCATCCACCTCTTAGTTCGCCTTTTTGTCCACCTAAAATATTCATAAGTATAACAAGCGATCAAGAGTTGATGAACAATCAACAAAGCATCCTATTACACTAGCAACCCCACAATCTGATGCTATCATAATTTTCAGCAATGTCAGAAATGGTCACAAGCCCCCAGCATTTGCAAGGAAACTTACTACTAACTCAAGGTATCTTCCAAGCAACCCGCAAACATGCATTTGTTTTTGTCAAATGTTAAAATCACTCCTCTCTATCAGTAATATGCGCACGAGGCTCAAACCATTGTAGACTACTTTTTTCAAACTACTACTATTAAATCAAATATCAAAAATCCATAATCACCATCGTAGCAAACAAAATAGATTTTTCAGTGCTACAATCATTATTAAAAAATCATTATCATAGCTATCCATACAAAGCAATCCATTACAGATAACTTCGTCAAGATCTATAATTTGTCAATTCATTAAAAAATCATTAGATAACTGTTCAAAAGACAGCTTCAACATCGAATTGAAAACACTTATTCCTTTAAAATATAGTTAATTTTGTGAAGCACAAGTCAAGAAATGTGGTGTTCTTATTTCAATCGCGTTTCTAGGATTATACCTATGAAAGTCACTTCCTCTTTCACTTCGATCACATAAATATCGAGGCAGCAAACCGTTAACTACTTTAGAAATGAACACCATAGTCAAATATACAAATCTTTGCTGTGAATCTATTACATCTCAATATCAAACGCATTATTTTATTCTGCAGGCGCTGTAATCTCGATATGTGTATTTCATTGGCCAGAAATCAAATGGAAGCGCAACAGTCTAGATGAGGACCGAAGATTGATTTGTAAAGCTGTATTTTACTGGCAATAGTTAAATCTTTTTTCAATCGACGTAGAATTCCATACTTGGCAATTTTCTTGATGACATTGTCAATGTGAGAGTTGAACTTTATATCCCGAGCGCGATTAATAGTTTCACCATCAATTACAACAGAGACGTTCTCATTTACACGATTCCGCGAAGTTACCATAAATTTAGTTTTACTTGTATTCAATTTCAACTGCTTATACTTCTACCATCTACTTAGAGAACGCAAATCTTCATTCAAGTGTTAAACGGCATCATCTCAATCCTTAGCTGCAATGAATAACACAGTATCATCTGCAAAAAGATTAATGTCGCAAAATCGTAAAACACATCGCAAGTCATTGATATACATAATAAATAACAGGGTCTCTAATACACTTCCCTGGGGCACTCCAAGGTTATTCCCCACGGGACTGGAAACAGAATCATTAAAAACACTCCGTTGAGATCTGTCAGACAAATAGCTTTCAAACCATTTATATGCAGTACTCGTAATTCCAAAGGGCTCGATTGATCTTAACAATAAGGGCCTAGAAATTGTTTCAAAAGCCTGTTTAAGATCCAAAAAACAGCAACAATCGTATCTTTACACTCCAAGTTATTTTTCCACTTCGCTAATACCAAATTCAACGCGGTTTCACAAGAATGACCTTCCCGATATCCCGATTGTTCTGGTATCAACAAAATATTACTATTTAAATACTCCAACAGCTGGCCTTTAACAAAAAGTTCTAAAATTCTCGCTAGTGTGTGCAACATGTTGATGGGACGAAACTCTTCGGCTTTAATCGTTCCAGCATTTTTTTGAATAGGAACCACTAAGGATTCCTTCCAAATTTGTGGCACATGTCCAGTTTGAAATGATTCATTAATAAGGTCCAGCAAGATGTGGCAAATGACATGAAAGCATTTGTCATTGTCAACTCCAACCGATTCTCCTAATGAAAAACAAATAACTCTGAGTTCATCTAATGTAATTGGGTGAAAACCTTCAAATCTACAACTACTATTAAATGGCTGTTTTATTTCGTCAGGTTCATCGACCAATTCAATGGATTGATTAATCAATGAAACACTGTCGACAACATAATCATTGAATTTAGATTAAATATATTACTTTTTCTGACTGTTCTAATGTACCATTAAAAGTTATGGAGCGTGGTTTGCAATTTGGTTTTAATAAACATTTTTTATAACTCTTTGCTGTCGTTTTGATGCTGATCAATCCTCTGGACACAACTATTTCTTTATTTGGAATTATTTTTTTTCATATTTATTATTTGAGAAAGTATAATTTCACAACGTAGTATTGCTTTCCCAATACAATTATCTTCATCAATTGAATGATATCATACTCTTCCTCCTGCTGAACATACTTATTCAGAATTACCATTACTTTCTTCTAATTTCTAATATGGCAGATTAGTGCAATGAATTTAAGCTTCATATATAATGATTATTATCTTTTATTAGAAAATGGCAACATGAGCAAATTTAGGACTTCAAGATAGTTCATCTCCTTTAATAGAACAATTAAACTTTTTTCATGATCATACTCTTTTAATTTTAATTATAATTACTGTATTAATTGCTTATATTATATTTATATTATTTTTTTTAATAAATTTACTAATCGATATTTACTACATGGACAAACAATTGAAATTATTTGAACAATTTTACCCGCAGTAATTTTAATATTTATTGCTTTCCCTTCATTACGTTTATTATATTGAATAGATGAAATTAATTCACCTCTAATTACTTTAAAGGCTATTGGTCATCAATGATACTAAAGATATGAATACTCTAATTTTTTAAACTTAGAATTTGATTCATATATAATTCCTACGAATGAATTAGCTATCAATGGATTTCGATTACTAGATGTTGATAACCGAATTATTTTATCTATAAATAATCAAATTCGAATTTTAGTAACTGCAACTGATGTACTCCATTCATGAACTATTCCTTCTCTGGGTGTAAAGATTGATGCAACACCTGGACGATTAAATCAAACAAATTCCTTAATTAATCAACCAGGATTAGTTTTTGGTCAATGTTCAGAAATTTGTGGAGCAAATCATAGTTTTATACCAATTGTAATTGAAAGAATTCCTATAAATTATTTTATTAAATGAATTTCCTCTCAAATAAATTCATTAGATGACTGAAGCAAGTAATGATCTCTTAAATCATATTATAGTAAATTAGCAATTACTTCTAATGATTAAATATTATAAAAAATTAGTTTTATAAAAACCTTAGTATGTCAAACTAAAAAAATTAGTATTGATCTAATATTTTTTAATTCCTCAAATAGCACCTATTAGATGATTAACTTTATTTTTAGTTTTTTCACTTACATTAGTAATTTTTAATATTAAAAAAAAAATTTCTTATAACTCAAATGAATCTTCCCAAAATCTAAATATTAAACAACATAAAATAAATTGAAAATGATAACAAACCCATTCTCAGTATTTGACCCTTCAACTACTATTTTAAATCTTTCTTTAAATTGATTAAGAGCTTTCTTAGTTTTTTTAATTATTCCTTCAACATACTGATTAATACCAAATTGATTTCAAATTATTTGAAATAATATTTTATTAACTCTTCATAAAGATTTTAAAACTTTATTAGGACCTAATGGACATAATGGAAGAACATTAATATTTGTATCCTTATTTTCATTAATTATATTCAATAGTTTTTTAGGATTATTTCCTTATATTTTTACTAGTACAAGTCACTTAATTCTAACTTTAACCTTAGCCTTCCCTTTATGATTAAGTTTTATACTTTATGGATGAATTTGTCATACACAACATATATTTGCTCATTTAGTTCCTCAAGGAACTCCAGCTGTATTAATACCTTTTATAGTATGTATTGAAACAATTAGTAATGTGATTCGACCTGGAACATTAGCTGTTCGATTAACTGCCAATATAATTGCAGGACATCTATTAATAACTTAATTAGGAAATACAGGACCTATATCAACTTCATATATTATTTTATCATTAATTTTAATTACTCAAATTGCCTTATTAGTATTAGAATCTGCAGTTGCAATTATTCAATCTTATGTATTTGCTGTATTAAGTACTCTTTATTCTAGTGAAGTAAATTAATTTATGTCAACACATGCAAATCATCCTTTTCACTTAGTAGATTATAGCCCATGACCTTTAACAGGAGCTATTGGAGCAATAACAACAGTTACAGGTCTTGTTCAATGATTCCATCAATATGACATTTCTTTATTTTTATTAGGAAATACAATTACTATATTAACAATATATCAATGATGACGAGATATTTCTCGAGAAGGAACTTTTCAAGGACTTCACACTATTCCTGTAACACTAGGATTACGATGAGGAATAATTACTATATTAACTCGAACTCGAACGAGTTTTTTTTGTCGATTGTATATATTTACTAGACGCGTTTGTGTACCTATCCCAATGATTATTACTATTTCATCTACAATTGTCCCATTTGTCCCTTTTCCGTTAAAGACGCAAAAGGTCCAAAGGACAGCCTAGAAACACCGCATAAATGGAAGTATCACTGTATGGACCTGTTCTGATATAAATATTTGGTACAAGGGTCAATGTTTTGCGCAACACCCCTGCCAATTTTTTTCTGTGCTGTCAGTATCTGTGATATCAAAACTGACTGCATACAATGATCCATTCCTGAAGAGTGCTGTTGGTAGAGCCAGCTGATACGGTAATGTTTTGTGTTAGCTCCGGATCTGGTGCTAGAGAATTTATTTAAATTAGTTTTTCACATACAGTTTGCTCTCGAGAGTTAAAAGTTTTTCGCTTTCGCAAAGTTTGACTATTGTTTAAACTGAGTCAATGCTTCATATGTGCAACAAATGAATATATCTTTATTCAATAAAACTATCTCAAGCATCCAAAACCATTCACTCAAGAGCCTTATCTAAGCTTGGTCTCTGCATGTTATGGGTTTGTGCTACGCATACCAATATCATCTAAACCAATATTCATTGACTGTGCAACATAACATTTCGAAGCTTTACTTAATACGTTTTCATGTTAGCTTTAAAATTTATGATTAAAATATTGGCCAAAACTTTCACTAGAGCTAGAAGTTTAAAATCTATCATTAGGATTTTTTTTTCGTCGATCTTGTTTTCCCTGCTGAGTACCAATGCTACCGACGCCAGGGAGGCACAGCTCGCACACCTGGATTCTACCTATCGACCCATGAACTCATGGACCGGGGACCGACGACTTTACTTTCCTTTGATTTCCACTGGAAACCCGACTGGGATTGAACCCAGGCCTGCTGGGGTGAGAGGTAATCACACTTACCAGTACACCATCGGCACCGCTGATTATTAAAATGATTGTAATGCAAAATAAACATATTTCACAGCGTTTTATTAGTCAGAATTCTTCTTCTTCTTTTGTTGTACTACTTGAGTATTCTATTCTAAGCAAAGCCATTGGTCCCCGGTTCATAAGTTGATGGGTCGATAGGTAGGGTCCTGGTGTGGGAGCTGCCTCTCTAACGTCGGTAGCATTGGTGCTCAGCACGGAAAACAAATCAAGGGAAAAAATATATGCTTACTAACTAGTGCCAACACTGGCTCACTTACCCTACCTCAAAAATAATGTTTACGTTTTATCGGTTAAAAGCATACGAAAACCAAATACAGTCGCTTCACAACGCGATGTCCACTAACTCGAGCTATAGTGGATTTACTGAATTCAGAAAAACAGAAGAGAGAAATTTAAAATTACATTCATGCCTGCGTTTCTATCCATTTCTTGCGTTGTTACGTTCGAATCCTCGACCGTTGTCCATGATAGCTATTTACGACTCTTACCACATCATCAAACGTTAAGTACCTACCGCAACAAGCAGAACTATTATCGATCGAGCGAAAATTTCACCGCATCTCAAGCACGTTCTTCAACTCGCAAAACTCGCTGTATTTGAGATCAGAGGATGGGGGCTCGTTTATGCCAGAAAAAAAAATGGAAGGTGAAAATACAGCGAGAAGCAAAATTTCTCCCAGCATCCAGGGAGTGGTGGTGCAAAACGCACCGGCTAAGCAAAATCATAAATTACTAGTGTACGGGATCTGAAATTAAGTAAAAAGTTATTGGGTATGCTTCATTACAATGTTCTCTATAAATATCCAGTGATTTCGAACTCCAAAACGATGATTATTCATGTTTTTTTTTTATACATTATTCAATTCGGTTCCAAAATTATACCGAGAAAAACGCCTGATTCATGGTGCAATATGCATAACGTTGGGGTAAGACGTACGAGAACATTGAGGTAAAATGCATCGCATGAAAGCGGTTGGTCTGAATAGTGTTAAACTGAAATTCACAAAGAAAAATATCGCATATTTATGTTCGAAGTGAATTCGTTCCATACTTTTGGGATACAAACTGTTAGAAGTTTAATTGGGCTACAACATGGGGAAAAAATGGTGAATTGACAACCTGGAATACCTAGCTCTGTCATATGATAATAAAAGTCATATGATAATAAAAGACTACCAGCTGAAATATGTACACAGCTCGGTGCCGTAGCCTGGGCAATGTTGTCAATCCGACAATAGCAAAGTGAGGAAGTGCAAAGTGAACAATGGCGCGGTAACCATAGCACGGTGGTAGAGGAAATGCTTCGCCTCCGAACGTCTATCCACCACGGAAGTGTGGCTCAAAAAGCGTCTGACTGGCATCTAGCGGCTGAATAAGAAATGCTTTTCCCCGGAAGCTACACCTAAGATGGTAGTCCCTTCAGGGGATATTAGACCTCAGGCCAACCACTTACAAGAAGGCCAACAAAAGGTAAGTTAATTCATCATCAAAGGTAAGTCACCGTATATACTTTCACAAAATGCATATAAAACATTATATTATTATATGAACCAATAAATGATAGGAAGGGGAGGGACCACCAGGGCACCCAATTAAATTGGAAGGGGAGAGTGAAATTGTCAACTCCCTGTTGTTAACATCTCGTGAAAAAAGAGCGGGCTCTTCTCCACGCTCATTTGGGTATCCTTCTGTTGGACGGCTCGTTTTTTGACCAATTGTATGATTATGTGGCTGTAAGGAGATTCTCTATCATCCCGTGGAGGCGTATAGGTGAATTAACCTATCGATCCACCTAAACCGTTTTTGGCCCTTCATACAGGTTATTAACCTTGATCAATTCAAATTCAAATTCAAACAGTGAGGAGCGCCCACTGCTAACTGGCTTAGTTTCCGTGCTACAATGAGTGTATATCATATATCATACATATACTGTTAGAAGTTTAGTTGGTGGTTGCTAATTCCAACATCCTTGTCTATTTTTGCACACAAAAAAGCAATTCTCAGAGCAATCAATGAACTAATGCATGATTTCTTGACCAGAGTTTTTTAGTAAAACCTCCAGCTGAAAATAAACACAATACATTACCCGGGAAATACATCAGAGGAAAAGTTATCGTTGTTTTTCTGCAAGTGGCAATTTTATCCCAAGGGTGCATTATGAACTGTTCTCCCCTTCAAAGTTGAGCACACCACGGAAGGATATCTGGAAAAATTGGCATTTTCCGCTCCTTATTATGACAGCAGCTTTTGGTCGGTTTCACCACAGTTTGGTGGTAAAGGTACAAGCCTGTTTGAATACTGTCGTGCAATTTTTTATGTGCCTCTTCTGCCATTCTTCGTTGTTGCCGTAGACATACTATAGAAATAGAGATATTTTCTTCTTCAGCGAACTTTTTCTTTCTTTTTTCGGAGGAAATTTAATGTGCTTAAGGAAAGACGTGAGCAAACACTTTTGCAGCCTCCTGATAGCAACAGGACAAAGTTGATCTTCCATCAACCGTCACCATCTTCTATCGCTGTAGGCGAAATGGTGTTTTGCTCATCACAACTTCTTCGGAAGTAATAAATTTTCCGACTTTGGTTTCGTAATTTGCTAACACACTGCATTAGTCGCAGAAATACTGAGACTGCATATACTGACACATAGTAGATTGATGCGATGCTATACCAAATTCACTTTTTAAAAGCTAATTATTTTGCTATGGTGTCAAAGAAAATTTCTATGATATATGCACATATATTGCACATTATAATTTGTTAATTCAGCAGTTTTGAATTTCCAGAAGCGCTGCTACGACATTAAAAATACATTAAAAAATGGCGGATCTAATCATCTTATCTAGGAACAATGGATCGTCTGCTTATTTTCGTTGTGTATTACGCTTCTCGGATTTTTATTTATTAAACAGCAACCACTTCTCAGCTTTTTTATACACCGTGTCCAAGGATGGTAAATTTTACAGCACCCTGTTCCACACTGCTTTTTCGATATGCATTGAGGTCCCCAACAACTGTCCCATATTTGAATGAATATAGTTGAAATCTGAATTGACGGGAGGACTTTAAAGTTTATATGGGAAAATGCGTAGGAAACGGAGAGAAATTATTGATTTGATTGTAAATATCTGAATTCCACAACATGTACACATCACTAATTATTCGGAAAATTCGAACTTCAAAATTGTGTTCTGAGCTCACACAACTTTCGCGTTAACCACGATATGAAGAACGAGAACATTTTTTAATGCTTTATTATCGTGAAAGAATGAGAATAGTAAAACTCCAAGAATCTCGGCATACTTTTGAATCCTTATTCTAAAATATTCCAACTAAATTTGCAATGTAAACAATATCGAGACTAGTAAAATTCTAAAACTGCTCACGTTTTAAGAAGTAAGAATCTCCTATGAATAAGTTATACCGGGGCAAGCAGAAATGTGATGTAAGTTGAAATGGATGGCGTAAATATTGATGGAAGTGAATAATTACAGTAATTATTTTTAACAATACAATATAAAGCTAAACTGTCAAATCAAACTTCTTAGCGTCTCCCTGAGCAGGGTGGCCAGACCTACCGATTTATCGGTAGTCCTACCGATTTTCGGGGTGCCTACCGATTCACAGACGAAAGGTTCAAAACTACCGATTTTTCACTTTTCCTACCGAGAATCACAGATTTTTAAATTATAATTAGAAAAATTGATTTCGACACGTTTAGAGCAGAAGAACTGAAGGACAGTGTATTGTTCTGAAGCAGAGTCATCCCCCCCCCCGCGCTTACAAAAGTTTCAAGTATCGGGAAAGCCTTCTTAAGTCGACCTACCGATAACTACCGATAAAAGTTTTGAGAAGCTACCGATAATGAAAAAAATAATCTGGCCACTCTGTCCCTGAGCTTATTTTCTTCTTTGATTTGTTTTCCGCCGATTTTGTTTTCCATATTGAGTACCAATACTACCGACGCCAGGGAGGCAGCTCTCACACCTGAAACCTACCTATCGACCCATCAACTCATGAACCGGGCACCAACGGCTTTACTTCCCTTCCGAAGGAAAGCGTGATCAGAGATTTTATGCCTCAGAAATTTCCGGCGGCGCAGTTATATCGAGTTTGGCCAAATGTTCCTAAAAACACAATGACATATCAAATCACGAAGAAATTGCAAATCATAGTTTGATGTTAGTTGTATTGAGAGTCCGAGTTGAGAGCACATCCGAATATGTACACAGAAAAAAAATTCTGAATTTCAATTGTGATGTAATTATTTTTCCACGTAAACGTGTGTTTCACATCAGGCAAATGAGCAACTTGTGAGCAATATTGTTTACAAATATGGACTTTTGTATACAATATTGGCAACATTGCATGAACTTTATGCCGAAGACTACACATTTTTATATCATATGGGTGGGAAATTCATAGAACAAATACTTTAAAATTCTTCACTTTTTAAGATATCTTCGAGCATGAAACTAAGTCAAACTTCAATAAAATCACTTTGTTTAGTCAATCTTTGGTCATAAAGTTGGTAGATAACACATTAAGCTTAGCTATGACATCTTCTTCTTTTTTTTATTATTTAAGAAACTTTCAGTCATCGGCTGGTTGATCACTGTTCCTGACTAGGCTATTTAATCCACATAGTTCGAAAAAGTAATGTAAACTTGTATACAATATAATGCACGTACATAAAGTGTCATATATCATACAATATTACATTTTTGATCATATAAAGCTATGACTTATGAAAGAGTTAATGAAATATTACAAATAATGTGTGCAATCATTCATTTTTGTAAGCAATGCTGGTTTGCGTGACAAAAAAATACACGGCAAATTAATCTGACACGATCACGACCGGTCACGACACAAGACTCAAGTTCACTCAAATTCACAAAAAGGTAGGTCACTAATAGCATTAGGGGAAAAGTTGGCTTCGGCAATACCTTAACCTATTATCTTCAGGGGGGTAAACAAAGTCCTAGAGCACTCAAATTTGGCCAATAGTTGCTCAGAAACACAATGTATCCACATGCCAAAATTGGAAACCCTACTAAATTTCAAAGTTTTCATTTTACGTATGTGCAATTGATATGGAATTTTCCATTAGCTTTCTACCCAAAAGTAAGGTAGCTGCACCAGTAGGTAAATATGATTATACTCAACGTTGGGTTAGCACACTTTACTACCCCTGTTGGTTTTGCTCCTCCGTTTTCGACAACATTAGAAGGAGAAAAGGAGACAAACAAGTCAAAAGTAGGTAAAAGTGAAAGTTGAGGTGTTTTTTCTTTCTTGAGTGAACGGGACTCAAATATAAGTCAAATTAGTTTGCCGTGTACAAATTTACACGCATGGATGTTTACATTATAGTCGTTATATACAAAATTTTATATAGGGGAAATGCAGGTAATGTCGGCCTAAGTGTCCCTAATTTGAGCCCATACATAAATTCAGCATACGACTAAATTTTCAATAGCAACCAAAAATATCCATTAGTAACGTCCCAATAACGCGTTCATCTAGATAAAATTGATAAATAGCGGATTTTTAGCAATGGGGCCAATCTTAGATCCATAGGCCAACATTAGAGACATTTCCCCTATCTATAAATGTGACTTGTTACAGATAACGTTATCGAAAACAGCAACACAACGTTACAGCCGGGACGGGACTTGACAATCGAGCTTTTCACTCTTTTTAATGTTTTTGAAGAATGCCTTTCGGAAAGTTGGGCGTGGTGTTTGACGGAGTTGACCAATGATGCCAGGAATGTAAAATATTTTTTATATATTAATTTGGATTTTATCCGGGGTTTCTACCGCAGTTTGGCAGCATGTACATAATTTTTGCTCAACACAATAAAAACAACCATAAACAAACAACAATATCCATCACTTAAAAACCCAGTGCAATCAATTTTTCAACCTTCCCTTCGCATATATAAACAATTAACAACGCTATTGACGTCAACATTGATTCCGGCATCACTGCCAGCCAGACTGATGTAATCCCTCTGTCCTTCTTATTCCACGATTGCTACTGTAAAATCGACCAATCAGAAATTGGCTCTGATTTGACAGAAAATCGCTACCCGCTTGTCAAGTCCCGTCCCAGCTCTAGATTTTTAGCTGTCAGTTTCACCGAGAAACGTCTCTTGGATCACCTTATTGAGCAGCGCCTATCTTAGCTGCATTTGCAGTGTTGCTACAATGACATTTATATAAGGTCTGGGCCAACAGGCAGCTTCCTGGTGTTAAAAGCAAACATGTTATAAACATTGCTGAACATCTGCGAACAGATAGATATACGTCACTGCCAACATACTGAGAACAGATAGAAATACGTCACTGCCAACAGCTGCTTCGTGTAAAAAGATACACATTGCAATTTAATACGAACACCACTAACCATTTGCACATTTCACTAACACCAATAAGCCCTTTGGCCCAGACCTTATATAAACGTCATTGGTGTTGCTACACATATACAAATTCTGGATCAACAATAGAAAAGGGCCCATCAGCATTTGTAAACAAACTGTTCCAAAGCCCATTCCTCACAAATCGAAGGCCACCCACGCAAACCAACACCATCCGATGATGGTGTTGGTTTGCGTCGGTGGCCTTCGCTTTGTGAGTAAAGGGCTTTGGAACGGTTTGTTTACAAATGCTGATGGGCCCTTTTCTATTGTTGATCCAGAATTCTGAATTTTAACTATGGCGTAAAATATCCGTTCGTTTAATTTTGAGCTAAACTTGGCATAAACAGTGAAATCGCTTGCATACAATATTGCTAATTTATGCGATATTCATTGGCGTAGCTAAAGGGGGTGCCAAGGGGGTCAGGAAGAAAGTTAGTAATTCCAATGTTACGAAAACAATTCTGCATAATTGCTTCATAATTTTCTTTTTTCTTCAAACATTAAAATCTTGACATTCGAAAACTAATAGGAAGCAAAATCCCCTAAATAAAAGAAATCAATCAATCAACTAGTAGGTATCTTAAAAGTCTGAAGGAAATTAAATCATAACCTGATTTTTCATAATTTTTCTATGACTGAGATTCGAAATTTCAAAATTCAAATTTAAATAACAAATAGTCTTGACGTCTTTTAATTGAATAGCAGCTAAAGAGTTTAACCGTAGTTTAACAAAACAAAAAAAAAAGCCACAGACACCTCCCCCCCCCCCCCCCGTAGGCACCCTCCAGTAAAATTTTCTATGCCAATGGCGATATTGCGCTTAAATTTACACGAAATATCACGTAAATTCATGCCAAATCTAGCGTTAATTTTATGTGCGCTATTATTTTATGTGCGTTTATTATAATATCTTGAAGAAATTAACATGAATTTTTCGAACGGTGTGGAAATCACGTAGGCATACACCGAAAAAAGTTTTCATATAGTTTCCATTGGGAACACACATGATATTTTTCCAATAACAAAATTAATGATTTTTATCTGAAATTCACATACCATTTATATGATCACATGAATACTATGTGATAAATCACATAAATTTCATTGGACACATGAGGTTCATGTGATTTTGTAGTGCTTTTCCCAACTATGAGATCACATGAAAGTTATGTGAGATTCTAATGGATATTTTCCATTGGAAATGTGATTTATTTTTTGAGTGTAGGTTGCCATTGCAGTTTGTTTTTCACTCCTATCTTGTTGGTAGCAGTTCAAGAAAGATAAAATATTTGAAAAACGCAAGTAAGGGTAAATTGATAGCTGCCTGAAAACAACACTAAGTTCATCACAACAACGATATCGTTGTCATGGAAACCACATAGAGTAAGTGCACCAATATTCGCCATAAGTTCATATTTTGACAATACCTCAGAAAAACTATTGAATCACAATCTTTGTGCGTTTTGTGGGCGATATGTAATATGAATATGATTTGAATAAATAATCTTAGCAGAACTCAAGACCTAAAACTTGTAAAAATCGTATTAGCCAAAACGTGGCCAAAATAAGAGCATGGCCAATATAGGAGCGTTTCCCCTATTCATTTTTGACGCCATTCTGAAAACTTGAACCGAAAGCATAGCTGTAGTAGTGAAATTCAATCATTTCTCATAGTAATTTGCCATAATCTACATTCAAACGTCAAACTATTTGCGTGACCTTATATTTTGGGGTTATGAACCAAACTGGCGGTTGGTTTTTTTTAAAATGTACATACAATATTGCCACAGACATAACACTCGCAAGTTGTTCATCGAACAAGCATTTAATGGTCAATTTAAAAGTATCGTAGTTGGTAGTACCGCCACCTGTGGCGCGCATAGTCAATTCCCTAGCGTTTGACGTTTACACACTACCGCCATCTCTTCAGCGTACTACCCACCACAGTGTACACAACAGATGGCGGTATTGTTTTAGCGACGATGTTTTACAGTGTGAAATATTAAATGTGTTATGCCTGTTTGTCTGTGATATTGTGTTGATTATGAGTATTCAATGTTTAGGGGCATCTCATATGAAATTCATAATTATTGCATCGGCGAACTCAGCCGGAATGCAATAAAAACACAAATAAATCACTCACCTTTCCGTCGGTCTTCCGATATCCCTCGTGGATCTTCCACACTAGTTCAGGGCCAGCGCAGGCAATCTGTTTCCCAATCTCAAAATACTGCGTAATCGGGTTGTTGTCATAAGGGTTGGGTGGAGGAGCGCTGGTACTGCTGCTTTTGAACTTGGAGAACATGGTCGCTGCCGGCATAACATTTAATTGGAAAAGCGGAATGTTGAAAGTCCTTCGTGGGGATCCGTTCGCCAGGGGAGAAGCTTTTGTGATACAGGCAAGTGTTCAGAAGGTAGGCGACGAAGCCTGGGCCCACGGACAGAAGGTTTGTGAGTATCCCAGGGTATGTAGTATGGTATCTCACTGTGTATCACGTCACACGCACAAAATCCTTCCAGGTCACGATCGACTGCCGTCAAGCAGACTTGCTACCACTCCCACAAACTTCCTACGTCTTGGTCTTACCTATTAGCTTTACACTTTGCACTGTTCGTTCGCAAAACACAACATAAAATATGTGCTAATGACTTTCCCGCTCACTTTACGACAGTTTTCCTTCGTTGGACGTCAATTTCCTGAACGGTCACCGTTCCACCACTTTTTCCACTGCTCACCCACTTCAAACACAAACACCCTGTTTTGATATAATTATCGTACTGGACCGAAATTTATCGGTTGCCCATCAAAAGTGCACGCTGTAATTCGATTAACCCGCCGGCCGTGACACAAACTTTCCGCCGAGTGATGGAAGCTGATTGAGCATCGACCTGCTGTTCGCTTTCGCTGCTTTCAAAGTAATGGCGTAATTTTTGTTTGCCTGGCTCTTCCACTTCATTCGAACATGAAAACCACAATTTTTCGTTTACTGCTCCATTCCCGAACTTCTGATCCCAGCCACACTAAACTGTACGTGGTTAATTAATACTTTGCTTTTCTTCCTAACAATTTTTTCTCAGAAAAGCGAAGATTCGTCCAGAGAAATCCTTTTTTTTTTGGTCCAACCTCGTCGTGATGGCGCTGTACGGCTTTATAAATGATTTAATTTTGCACGGTTGGGATAGGACTCTTCGGGGAAAAACACCACAAAAGCCTTTTCCTTTCAGATTTTTGGAATTCGACGAAGCCAGGAAACGGTGCTGAGGTGATATCCGGCTGTGGCTGTGCTGCGTCAAAATTTATGATTCAACACGAATGAGGCAGAATGTGATTCTCTTGACTGGAAACTGAAAGAACAAGATAAAAATGTAAAATGGAAATTAGTAAAAGGGTCAAACGAATCTCGACAGATTTCATACATTTGCGCATTCCGAGAATGTCAACGGAAGGAACGGTAAAAGCTATGAGCGTCCAGGATATGTGAACCATTTCCCGGAAAGTGATCATTTTAACCCATCCGGTCCGGATCCTTGTGAGTCCTTATATGCATATTGAAATAGAACGGAGAACGATGCGATAGAGAAAGTAGACAGCTACGGAACAAGATTGTACAGATATGTTTGTGAGTCCTTTCCGAAACATTCAAAAGAATTTAACAACTACCTTGAAGGGGATTTTTTTTATCTAGTTCATTTATTTGGAAGGCTCAATCGCGTTAGCTTTACGGAGCCGATAATTCATTGTTCTTTGATTGTAACAAAATTCACTTAATTCTATGTCTAGTATGATAAGAATAGGAGCTTAGGGTTTCGTTATTCACGAAAGGGATGATTCATATCAGTTTTGACTTTTATTTTAAGGAACGCCGCAGCAGCGACATCCTAGTTAAGTAATGTGTTGCTTCAGAATTGCGATCAAAATAATGTGTGGTTCTAATATTTTGATTAGGGATATTTTTTTTTTAAATTTAATGTAAAATTGTAAAAAATTTCAGAGTAAAAAAGTAGAAGAGTCTGTGCCTAGGGGCACGAATGGAAGGTTGACGTAGGACCGGGATTGTTCGGACAATTGCTTTTGCGCTTAGTTTTTTTTTAGGGGAAATGTCGGCTTCGGCAATACCTTAACCTTTAATCATCAGGGAGTAAACAAAGTCCTAGAGCACTCAAATTTGGCAAATAGATGCTCTGAAACACAATGTATACATGTCAAAATTGAGCTCTCAAGAATGTTGTTTATCCCCATGACGATAATAGAATAAGGTATTACCGAAGCCCCCATTTACCCTAGTTGTTTAAAATCCATAAACATAAAACACATGAAATATTTCAAATGGTGGCCGGTTGTGGCCGAAACGGAATGGATACCAACAGTACGAGCAAAACCATCAAGGAAGCCTACCGCGTTCCTGACGGGCAATTAACGATTCGTAGAACCTGTAATTTTAAGGATTATAAGTGCCATCAGCTTTTATGTGTTAATATTATTATTGATCTCTAAAATACACGAAATATTTTGTGTTGGGTAAGTTATCATAATCTTTCGTCTAAATTTTGGGAAACTCAAAGTGACATTTCAATCAGTTTGATCAACAAATATATATTGAAAGTTGTTTTTACTGCAAGCTTCATTATACCTACAGATTATACTTACTATATTATTCATTAATTATTAATGGTTCACAACAATGAAAAACATGGTATTTGACAAATTTACAGTAAAAAAGGGGAGTTGTTAATCATCTTAACAATAAAAAAGTTATTTTTATCGAACAAATTTGATCTCATTACACTTATTTTCATTGTTTGAACATTGTATCGTTAAAAATCCAAATTTGTTTTGACGTAGAACTACGTCTTTGTCGACTATACTGGGGTGCAAATAAAAAAATATGTGTGGTGAAGGAGTGTTAGGTTTTGAACGCTTGTAACTTTGTCATTTATAGATGAAATTAAAATCCAAATACGCCAATCGATAGGATATTACATTACAAACCTGTTGAAATAAATATTTTTCCAATTTTTCTGTAATTAAACTTTTGAAAATGTACAAATGATAATTTTATCACTGATTTCATGAAATAAGCCTTTTTCCCAAACCCAGTCATCATAAACGAATACCACTTGGTTGCACATCATTCAGCTTGAACCTGAAAAGATATAAATCAGCGCTGCTCTCATGCCACTGCTCATTACCGCTTCGGACGGCGTGGCACTAGGCCCTGCATCAAGCAGGACTAGGTTAGCGGCTTAAGGTGGATCACAGCGTATCCACCACAATGAGGAATGAGACTTGAAAAAACGTGCATGTAAAACCCCTCCCGCTTAACAACCCCCAGTAGTAAGCAGGACCAAATCAGCGGATAAAGGTGGATCGCGGCGTGACCACAATGAGGAAAAGTAATATATGTAAACCCCCTCCGCCTTTCACAATAACCCCTCCCCCTCCCCCCTTCACAACAATCTCTCCCCCCCCCCCTCAACAACCTCTCCTACCCCCCCCCCATTCATCAATAACCTTTCCTACCCCCCCCCCCCCCCATTCATCAATAACCTTTCCTACCCCCGCCCATTCATCAATAACCTTTTCTACCCCCCCCCCATTCATCAATAACCTTTCCTACCCCCCCCATTCATCAATAACCTTTCCTACCCCCCCCCCATTAACAACCTCTCCTAACCCCCTCCCCCCCATCAACAACCTGTCCTAAACCCCCCCTCAACAATAACCCGAAAAAGACATAGACTTTGACGATCTCTTTTTTCCGGGAGATAAATTTTAAACAAATCACAATTATTAGTAAAAACAGAAGTTTTTCCCTTAATTTCTTCCCACAACAAAACTTTCAAACTTTAACAAAAATTGCTTGAAAGACATATTCAATGATATTAAGCCTGTGACCCATTTGCCGAGTCAAATTTAACTCGTAGTTAAAAGTGACATTTCGAAAGTTATTCTTGATGTTCGAAAATCCCTGAAAACATATCTGGTACCTCTATATATGCAATTATATTAACATCCAAAGTCCATCCTATTTTACATATTCTGCACAAAAGAAACGTTCTGCCCCGCCCCCATTCATAATAAAATGGTGGGAAATCCTGTCAGTTAAGGGGCTTAGAAAGTATGTTTTGTGCAGAATATGTCAAAAAGGAGGGACGTCGGATGTTAACCTAAATGCATATATCCTGCATCATAGATAGAGATTCTCTGCTTGATCGTCAAGCAGTTCAGTTCGGTGTTAGCTCGCTCTCTCGAGTTGTTTGAAAAGTTCGTGGCGATAGTGTTCGCGCTCTCTTCCGCGGTTTGTCGTGCGTGTGTGTGTACCCCGAAATGGGGAAGCATCGGTCGCGAAGCCCGGCGAAGGTCCAGAACCCCGGTGAAGGAAGCTCCGGTGTGCCTACCTCGAACAGGTTTGCTGTTCTCCCCATGGATGGGAATATCCAGCCAGCTGTGTTGGAAAAACGCAGCAAGAAGAGAAAGAAGAATCGAGGCAAGTCCGATGTCACTGCGACGAACGCCAGCGACATCGGTGATTTCGGCGACGCCATCGGTAACGAAAATTCTGCCGGCCCGAGTGCGGCAAAAGTGAAGCTACCTCCATTGGTAGTGAAAAATGCCCATCTTAATGAGCTCATCGTAGATCTAGCGACGCTGGGCGTTAAAGCCGAATACAAGTTGGGCAGAGTCGGCACCAAGGGGGTGCTCCGTACCAAAGTGGAGTATGACTTGGTCGTCGCCCACCTGAGGACTTCCAAGGTGGAATTCTTCACCCACGACATTCCCGGTGACAGGCCATTCAAGGTCGTCATTAGGGGCCTATCAAACTTCGACCCGAAGTTTATCGAAGCAGAAATCAGAGACCGGTACAAGCTGGCCCCAAGTGCCGTCTATCGGATGACAAGGAAGGACGAAAATGTGAAGGCGTATCCGGATAGCCTTTTCCTGGTACACTTCCAGAAGGGAACGGTGACGCTCAACGCGCTGAAGGCCATCCGCTCCATCAATTCCATCATCCTCCGATGGGAGCCATACCGTGGCGGCCATCGTGATGTGACTCAGTGCCAACGGTGTCTGAACTTTGGACACGGCACCCGCAACTGCAACATTAAGCCACGTTGTGGCAATTGCGCTCAAGACCACGCCACTTCCGACTGCCCTGTGGATGGAGCCGTGGCGTTTAAATGTACCAACTGTGGTGGTGCTCACCAAGGTTCTGACAGACAGTGCTCCAAACGCGAGGACTTCAAACGCATCCGAAAACAGGCGGCAACTAACAACCAACCAGGACGCAAGAAGGACAAAGTCCCTTCATTTCGGACGGAGGATTTCCCGCCTCTTCGTGCTCCTCAGCAAAGGCAAGAGAATTCGCGGGTGCATTCCGCTCAAGCAACTTCTGGTGATTCTGCTGGCCAAAGCTCTCCATCCCCCCCTGGATTCTGGAGACAAAAACAACAACCCCGATCTGTTCTCAGCGGATGAACTGATGGAAATTTTCGTCAACATGTCCGGTGCTCTTCGTAAGTGCCGCAATAAACCCGAACAGATCCAAGTGCTCGGTAAGTTCATCATCCAGTATGGTGTCTAAACCGCTAACCATCGCTACCTGGAACGCTTGCTCTGTAAAAGCAAAACAGATTGAGCTTGCCGACTTCCTCCGCAAGCACAGCATCGACGTGGGCCTTCTAACTGAGACCCATCTAAAGTCCGGTGACAGCTTCTGGTTGCCTGACCACAACATTATCCGGCTTGATCGCACCAGCTCCAGGGGTGGGGGGGGGGGGGTGAAGCGGTCATCGTCAGAAAGGGAATCAAGTTCTGCATTCTGCCCCACGTCCGCACTTCTATCATCGAGGCCGTTAGTGTGGAGGTGGAATCACCAACTGGAAACGTCCGGTTTGTCGCTGTTTACTACCCACCGCCAACAATGGACTAGGAACTCAATTCAAGAACGACCTGACCGCCATCACCCGTACTAGCTCCCGATTCATCGTTGGGGGTGACCTGAATGTCCGCCATGAAGCTTGGCGGAACTACCAGAGGAACCGGAACGGATGTTTATTGTTCGACCACGCACAACATGGACTGTACACTGTGCAATTTCCAGACGAACCAACTTTCATCTCTCCGGCGGGAAATCCCTCCACGCTGGACTTTTTCCTGTCAAACATCGGACTATCCAAGCCGGAGGCGCACAACGATCTCAGCTCCGACCACCAACCGGTGGTGACTGAAGTCGGTGTCAACGTGGTTCCTGCTAGAAGCTGCCTGCGTAAAGACTACCACCATGCCAACTGGGTGCAGTACGGACGAATGGTGGACAGCAACATCGATGAAAATCCACTGCTCGACACTGTAGATGACATCGACCGGGCGTTGGAAGGACTCCAACAGGCCATATCCGTGGCTGACGAGGCGTGTGTTCGACAAGTTCCTGTGAGGGGTAAGTTTGTTGCTATTGATTCCCACACCCAATTACTTATTCGGTTGAGAAATGTTCGTAGACGCCAGTTTCAGAGGACTGGAGATCTGGGCAAAAAACGTGAAGTGGCCCATCTGAATAGGCAGATTGCTTCCAGAATGGACTCACTCCGAAATGAAAGTTTCGGGCGTGTTGTCCAGAATCTGGACGACCGCTCCAGACCATTCTGGAAGGTAGCCAAGGTCCTAAAAAATCATCCCAAACCCGTTCCACCTCTCAAAGTCGAAAATGATGACGATCGGCTTTTAATTACCCCACAGGAGAAAGCAAATGCGATCGGCAAGCATGTCGCTTCATCGCATTTGCTTGGCTCGACTATCCAAAGTCCGCTCAATGATCAGGTTGCGCAATGCGTTCAAAACCTAGATGTCTCCGCTTGTGTCGTGCCTCCGGCGGATATGATTACAGTACAACAGATTTGCTCAGCGCTGAAATGCACCAAGAACATGAAGGCTCCCGGGTTTGACGGTATATTTAACTTGATCTTGAAGAGACTCAGCATGAAAGTGCAGTCTCTTCTAACCGCTATCTTCAACAGATGTTTGGAACTGCACTACTTTCCAAGCATCTGGAAAATAGCAAAAATCATACCAATCCGCAAACCCGGTAAGGATCCAACATTGTCTTCAAGCTACAGACCAATCAGCCTCCTTTCAGCGCTGAGCAAATTGTTCGAGAAACTCATTCTCAATCGTTTGCTCAAGTTTGTCGAGGAAAATAACATACTCCTTCCTGAACAGTTTGGGTTCAGAAAGGGGCACTCCACCAATCACCAGCTAGTGCGGGTGATGAATAACATCCGAAGTAACAAAGCTGTATCCAAGTCCACAGCCATGGCATTGTTAGACGTTGAGAAAGCGTTTGACAATGTTTGGCATGATGGACTTGTGTACAAGCTTTGTAACTTCAACTTTCCTTTACATCTGGTTAAAATCACCCGTAATTACCTCCAGCAAAGGTCATTGTCTTTCCGACACGTTTTCCATCCCAGCAGGAGTCCCGCAAGGCAGTCTGCTGGGCCCCTTGCTTTACAGCATTTATACTTCCGACATTCCTCCCCTCGGTGACGGTTGCGTGTTTTTCCTGTTCGCAGATGATACCGCAATAGCCGTCAAAGGAAGGATGCCTCGCGAAATAACGAACAAACTTCAACGATGCCTTAACGCCTTTGCTGATTATGCCACCACGTGGAAAATCAAAATCAATGCCTCCAAAACACAAGCGATCATGTTCCTCCATCGGCAATCGCCCAAACTGAAACCGGCTCCATCTTGTACATTCGATGAAAAGCTCCTCTTCCGTGCGCATGTAGAGAAAACTGTAGTTAAGTGTTCTGCCTTGGTTAGGTGTCTGTATCCGCTGATTTGCCGCAGATCCCGCCTCTCAAGGGTGAACAAACTGGCCGTCTACAAACAAATCATAGCACCTGCGATCCTCTACGCAGCTCCGGTGTGGGAATCATGTGCACAGACTCACAGGAACAAAATACAGGTTGCTCAGAATAGAGTGCTGAGGATGGTACTTGATCGTCCTTTTGACACTAGAATAACAAATTTACACGAAGAGGCAGGCATTGCCAAAATAGATTCCAGAATTAACGAAATTAAGACTAAATTTGCACAAAAATGTAATTTATCAGAACATGCTTTGATAAGCAATTTGTATATAGTAGATTAGGTGTATATAGTAGTTGTAGGTTAGTTGTAGTTGTAAATAGTAGTTATAAGTAGTCTCTTTTTTCAAATTTTAAATCAAACCAATCCCACCAAGGTGGTCATTCTCTAAAACAGGCCTGATAGGACTAGGAACTGTAATTAATAATATTTGAAATTTCACAGGAACTAAAGTTGAAAAGACGCATCTGGTCACTTGATAAGTTATACATGTAAACCACACAAATTCAAGAAATATAGATCATTTAAAGTCAAAAAAAAAGAGAGCGATAGACCGATAGGTTCTACGTCATACTGCGGTTGTGTCTAGGACACAACCCATTAATTTTTTTCTTCAGTACAATAAATTAACAATAAATTGTAATGTTCTCGAAATTCAACAGTAAAAATCATTGTATTTCGTCGTTTTATTATCTATTTTTTTCGGGAAACCTTTTCATCTGCGCATTATCCTTTCTTTTTCCTTGGTTGAGACCTAACACCACTGTGGCCAGTAATTTGATCTATTGTAGTATATTCCGTGGCCTTAGTTTAGTGGATGTCGTATAACTCCATCACTATTGACCAATTTCACACCAAATCGGTCAGTCACCAAACTTGACTATCTTCGATCTGGATGATACTTGGCACATATTTTCAGTATGATAGACCAAGTATTTTTCGCAGGAGAAGAGACCCTTTTGACTCAAGGGTAATTTTTGAAAAGGGCCTATGTGTTTTTGCACACATACTTAAAAAAATATAGTTCGAAAACAGTTGGTTGTATAAAAAAAAAATTCACCAAGAAGGAGTTGTAGGAAACTAATAAGGCTTTATAAAAAAATACACACGGAATTTTTTTTTTCGTTTTTTACAAAAAAAAATTAAAAATAAACCACAAAATTCAAATAATAAAAAAAAAGTATTTGCGTTTTTTTTATATTTTTTTAATAAAAATTAGAATAGAAAGCAGAAGTTTTGAAACAACTCCAGGATGGACAAACTTATAATAAATTTTTTTTCTAAGAGCAACTTTTAAGGCATTTTTGAAACTTTCATTATTTACGCAACATGTTCAGTTTGATGTCAGTACATGACTATAAAAATCATTTCAAACGATAGTGCTCATATCGATAAACTTTCTAAATGTAACCGTTTTCGAGATATTTCAAATTTAATTTCATCATAATCCATTTTTTGTAGAAAATATGTAAGTTATACGTGTTTGTCCATCAAGTATGATAAGTTTTGCAAGATATGCATGTACTTACCTTCAACTTACCCTTCCACCAATAGACTATTGGAAAATTGGTTTTAAGCTTATAAGATAAATAAAATATATATAAATGAAATACCCATGCGTTTTTATTTGCATCTTACATTTATTACTTTCGATCGTCTTTAATAATAATAATTTGTACATAAACCTTCTCGTTGGATATATTTTTATTTGATGAACTTTTGATTGGCATGTTTTTATATGTTATGAATGGTGCGTTCTTCGTCATTCGAAAATAGTTTCGCTGATATTTTATTTTCGGAAATCGGAACAATACAGTGATATTTTTTTGTACCTGGAATCGTTTTGGCCTTTTCAAAAATGCTTTTCCATTCTGCAGCCCCCTGTTCGTATTCCTTTTGTGACACAAAACAAAATGACATTTATGTTAAATAATCATTACTCTTCTGGTTAGCCCATGCTGCACTTGTGATTCGATGTTCGTGTTCTGCAGCCACACTTGCGTTCCTTGCCATTCGTTTTGATGTGCCACCAATCGCGTCACATGGTCCCTTGCCATGTGAAGTTGCAAAAAAGTGCCATTCAACATCAATATTGTACTTCGTTTTAAATTTACAAAGACTTGCAAAATTTTTGCAATTTTTATATTGGGATGCAGCTCCATCAGACATAAACTTCGCTTTTTTATTTGTATTTTTGTTTGCAAAAAGGTCAGTAGTTTTGAAATAAATACTTGCACCGCAATTGTATCGTGTTTTAAAACTTCAGAGATTACGATCAAACATAAATTTTTAATTATACCTGATTCTGAATAATAAATGCAAATAGGATGAATGGTAGCTTGTTGATTATTCCAGTAACTACTTTGGGCAGCATCTTGAAGAAAAATGAATAATTTTCGGAAAAATCACAAATTATGACAAGTTTTCCATTTTAAGAGTATTTTTTGTATTTCTCAAGAAACTGGACTGCTGAGTTTTAATATAATCATGGGATACCAGTTTTTCCAACTTTTCGCAAAAATAAGGAACAAATCCATCTACTGGTTTTACAAGTTTCTCTAAACTACATCGATCAGTTGAAACCCATTGTTCAAAACATATTTCAGACATACCCTGTTCCTCGAATTTTTCTGAAAAAATTCTTTCAAAATCTGAGAGACCTGGACAACGTTCGCATTCACGGAGATAACAATGTTTAGTTCTGGATGATGAGCTGCATAATATTTCTTCAAAATAATGGTTGAAATCTTTTTTGAATGAATATTTTCTAAGACAATGAAGCATTAAATTAATATTTCCATGGATGGTACAAACACAAATATTGTGAGAACCTGAACTACCAAGTAATTTGCAATGCTTTGGTTTTAGTGCTGCAAATGAACTTAATCCAATGCTATTTTTACTAACTTCTTGAAATTTAATAAAAGCTTCTCGCAATATACAAACTAAAAGTCGCTTTTGAATATGAATCTTCTTACCTTCCTTCTTCACTGAAACGTAATCGTTTAGTCCTGGCGTGGCTCTGCTTATCTGGTCGCTTTCGAAGAACTGTAATACCTCTTTTTTAATTTCGGGATCCAAACCGTGTCCTAACCTTTCGTTGGGGGTGGCCAATACTCCTTTCCCGTTTGCCAAGCATCGAGCTTGCAATACAATGTATTGTTTCAAACTCGTCCATTACCGTTTGCTTTGACCAAGATCTCGGCAAAATCGTCAGAATCCTTATTTGATCGTCTCTCGATGAACCTGGATCAGCAAATCTCTCCTTCAGTTGTCCGATCATCTCATTGTGTTCCGCAGCTTTCAATTTTAGTTTCTCCAGTTCATCTTCTTCCGCTTGAAAACCGAAGATGCGTTTCTTAATGCCATTGGTAATGTCCATATACTTTCTCCGGCGATTGTTAACATTCTGGAATTTTTTTGTCGATATTGGCGATACGTTGATACCAGCTATGCCCTTGTTGAATAGCTCAATATTATGCGTCCTGGAAAATTGTTGCTCTCCACTATCCTGAGATGATACTGTTGTTATTGACGTAGTTGATGGTATTTTTTCGAGGCCATGTCGAGATGTAGATGGCTGCGGCTCCGCGATGTCCATGACTGACGGTTGCACTTCTAGTTCCAGATTTTCAGCACATGGTTCGATTCTATTTAAATTCAAGCGACTCTTATCACAGATTGATAGAGATGTATCCAAATTAAATTTCCACTCTAGGAACTTATGTTTTTCAATCAAATTTTCGGATAATTTACGAAGCTTTGACGAACACCGTTTATTAGGAAACGGCTTGCAACACTCGACCTTCCTGAATTCCATATTAAAATTATACTTGTTCACTCAAAAAGATTTTTTTTAGTGATGTCTGTTTTCAAAAGGATGGTCATGCTTATATACAAACGTAGCTACCATTTGGATATTCAGGTATAAATATTGTTTTGGTATTGAAGTTACTCTAACAGAGAAGCTCTTTTTTCATGAAAAATACCATGGAAGACATTATAATGTACCTAACATAATAAAATGGATAGGTACATCAATATTAACAACTTAAATAGGATGAAACTACGCTTGATAATGAAAATAAGTGCAACTTAACTTGTGTTGGTTTCTATATTTAAAATAATAGTGTTTTCATTTCCCATGTAAAATCTAAACGGGTTGTCTGATCATTCAATCGTCAAAAGACAAATTGAAGGTAAATATACGTGTATCTTGCTAAACTTTTCAATGCTGATGGAGAATCACGATTAACTTATGAAAATGGCTTATTTTCTACAAAAAATTGATTTTGATGAAAGTAAATTTGAAATATCTCGAAAACGGTTATATTTAGGAAGTTTATCGATATGAGCACTATCGTTTGAAATGATTTTTATAATCATACACTAACATCAAACTGAAGATTTTGCCGTAAATAATGAAATTTTCAAAAATGCCTCGAAAGTTGCTCTTAGAAAAACTTTTTTATTGATAGTCCTAGAATCCTAGGATTGTTTTCAAAACTTCTGCTTTCTATTCAAGTTTTTATAATAAAAATCTAAAAAAATCAAAAATACCAAGTATGTGTGCAAAAACACATGGGCTCTTTTCAAAAATTACCCTTGAGTCAAAAGGGTCTCCTCTCCTGCGGAAAATACTTGGTCTATCATACTGAAAATATGGGCAAAGTATCATCCAAATCGAAGATGGTCGAGCACGATTTCAGGTTTTTTCTGCTCATTCTGGATGGAATCCCTCATTGAGAAATGATTTTTTACAGTTGTCATTCTTGCATTTATCGCAAGGATCCGACTTAAATTGAAAGGTCCCGCTATTTATACCCTTCGGAGTATAAGCCCTCCACGCCTTTTTTCAGTCAAAATTGGATTCCTTAGCAACAAAATTAAGCAATTACACCGATAATGACCATGTATCAGAACCCTAGTCAAAGCCACTTCAACCTAGGGAACAACGAATAGAAGATTAAGACTCGCATAGATGAAGACCACCCAAGTAACTAAAACTTCCGCACTCAATGATAAAACTCACTTCCAAGTTCCATAAAGTTCAAAAAAGGTTCCGATAGAACTTTCAAGTTCTATAAAGTTCCGACAGAACTTTCTTCCCAAGCAACCAAAAGTTCCGCATTCAATGATAAAACCCACTTTCACGTTCCATAAAGTACATATAAAGTTCAAACACAACTATCTGGCTGGGAACTTCAGGCTCCAAAAAGTCCTGTACACCAATTTTATATTTAGTTCGCGCTTTTATGAAAGTTAATTCTAAAGTCAGGTCTTTATGAAAGTTATTTCTAAAGGCAGGTATTAACCGGTATTGATTAATCAGCATTAGTAATAGTGTTGGAGCTGTTTGAAGAAGTACACCCACTGCCCATAAATGAGAAATTGGCTAATATGCCATGGCTAATGTGCATGATGAGTCTGAAACCGAGCGCAGCAACCAGTGTGTTTTTAATAGGGAATTTTATGAGCATCAGGTAAGAAGGTCTTATAGTCAAGTGGTCACAGGCATCAGGTTGTAAATCCGACCATTCAGGTTTCAAAACTTGTTTTTAGTTGAAGATGCTAATTTCAAATAACAGACTGTAGTTGTTTTTGTTAAACTTTTAAAATTAAAAAAAATATATATATCTAAATGTTAAAGGTTCAGATATTTTTCGGTTTTTGCAGCTTGTCGCAAGAGTTTGTATTAAAATGTATGATGGTTTTATTTATTTATAACATCTTTATTCATGCATAGTAAATGTAAAGGGGAAGGGAATTGTAAATGGTAAACATATAAATATTAATATTTGTCATCGTGGGATGTAAGGTTATACCAATACATTTTTGCCAGGAGGCAACAACGGTACAATTTTATTAATTACTAGCTGAGTGTGCCCGGTCTTGCTCGGGATTCAATATTAGCTTGAGTTTATGCGCCGATTTAAAAAAAAAAAGCATGCTATATTGTACCTAGCCCCCCCCCCCTATTATCTAAGGGGCTACCCCCTATGATTATCTCCTTATACCCCCACACTCGCCCCCACATAATTTGGTTCCATTTGCTTGATTAGTTCTCGAGTTATGCAGAAATTTCTGTTTTATTTGTATGGGAGCCCCCCCTTACAGAAGGGGGAGGGGTCTCGAACCATTATAAGAACCTTCCACGGTCCCAAAAACCCCTGTATACAAATTTTCACGCCAATCGGTTCAGTAGTTTCCGAGTCTATAAGGGTCAGACAGACAGACAGACAGACAGACAGACAGACAGACAGACAGACAGAAATTCATTTTTATATATATAGATACCTTGCTTTCGTGTAAATTCGACTCCTTTTATCCACTTTCACAAGTGGTTCCGTATTTTTCAGATACATTAAAGCCATATCTAGCAGGAATTCACATAGCGATAAATAAGAACGTATGCACATTAGCCAAAACAGATGACCGTTTGACAAATTTTCCCGGCTTTGTAATTGAAAAAATGGCTACTGTGATCAAAAATAAGCATTTAATGAAATTGTCAATCTGGGTTCATGTTTAAAAATAAACATTTAATGAAATTGGCAATCTGGGTCCATGTTTTCAGCTCCGGCATAGGAAATATTCGCTCATTTTCAACTTCTATTCAATTTTCATACTGCCGTACTCTAACGGAACTATCCACCTACCCTCTTCTAAAGATCATTCTCTAGCTAATAAATCATCACACTAAAGCTTCATGTTAGCATTTCCAACCAACTCTGAAATCGTTAACTTCGCGTATGAAGTAACATAAAAAACACTTTGAATATAGGAAATATAGTTATGAGCATTTCAAAAGTTAATTTTACCTGGTAAAGCTTATTCAAACAACACAATTGTTAAAGTTGCATTTACAATTGGAACTTGGATTTATGGAACTTGAAAGTTCTGTCAGAATTTTATGGAACTTGAAAGTTTTGTCAGAACTTTGTTCAAACTTTATGGAACTTGGAAGTTAGTTTTATCGTTTAATGCGGAATTTTTGGTTACTTGGAATGTGTTCCTTTGATTACTGAAAAATTCCGTTCCCTTAGTTTGAAATAGTCAGGACTAGGAATCGGTGGTAGATCTTACATCCCGTAACATACCACGAAAATGTGATCTACCCACGTTACGAGGCTGTTTAATATTATTATCGCTGATTTATTCGGACAGCAGAAGACAGCAACCCAAGTAATAAAAAGTTCCGCATTCAACGTTTAAAATCACTTCCAAGTTCCATGAAGTTCCGACCGAACCTTCAAGTTCCGTGAAGTTCAAATAAAGTTGCGACAGAGCTTTCAAGTTCCATAAAGTTCGAATAAAGTTCCGACAGAACTTTCAAGTTCCATAAAGTTTGAATACAGTTCTGACAGAACTTTCAAGTTACATAAAGTTCCGGTAGAACTTGCAAGCCACACGAAGCAATCCACGCAAGTCTTTATTAGTAACAAAATTTAATGTACGTAAATATGAAATGATCAGTGGCTCGAATAAATCATAATTCTTATGTTTATGCAGTGCATCAACATTCTAGCAAAAAAAAAATTAAAGAGTAATTTCCTGGATTCGACCTTGTGCATTCGGCATGTGATCTACGATTGCTAACTACTGAGGAATTCCATGTGGGCAAACATCAATTTATAATTCATCAAGGTGTTGTGTTTCGTATTCAAGTCAGTCAGCTGGCACTTAAACTCCAACAGTAGAGGGGACAACAACTCACTTTAATATATCGCAGATGAGGTAGCGGTTCGTGCTGGGGCTCACACGCAGAAGAACTGGGTTTAATTCTTCAAACAGCTCCAATTCTACTACTAATGCTTATACATCAATACACATCAATACCTGCCTTTAGAAATAACTTTCATAAAAGTGCGAACTAAATATAGAATTGGTGTAGAGGACAAAAACCTTTTTTAATTTATGTTCTAAAAGTTCCGTTCAAGTTCCACCAGAAGCTGCTTAGAATGCTCTTCAATTATGGTATTGGGAAGGCCTTAGCCGGATTGGTAAAGTAAGTATCTGCGCGATATCATTATCAATGCTAGCAATTTTATACGGAATAGTAGTCATTGTGTAAAAGAAATATTAATCAACATACCCTTTTCAACGCTGACTTGCAATGCTGTTTTCGTAAAAACACTACATTTATTTTCGTCTACACATTATCTGCGTCGATGTTCCACATAAAAAAGCAAAAATAGTGTATGCAGGAACGAATTTATACGTTACCGCAAAAATTAAATCATTTTGTGCTTTTTAATTATCGCTGCGATCACAATACTTCCAGCTTATTGATCCAAAAAGGAACAGTCATGCTCGATTGTCACCCGCACGTGACAGGTCAAATTGGCTCCCGTTATTGTCTCCGCCAGACTATAAATATCCCAGACAATCAGAAGTCGTATAACAATGTACAGACAGTATCGTAAATAACTACAGTTTAAGTCAACATAACATGATAAACATCGCATTGTGTTTAAGTTAAATCGTATAGAATGCAAATTTTCGACTTATAAGCGATGATATTTTTTCCATCGTACTGTACCACAAATTAAATCGGATTACATCGTGAGACATTTCAAATTGAATTTTTTATGATTGAGCAGTATGTGCCAATACTCTTTACACTGAAATCTCTGTGTACGATGTCTTTTTTTACGCAGTGTTCAGTTTCGTTTACGAAGTAAATTTCAATTAACGAGGTTTTTTTGTATGAAGTAAATTCCAAATAACGAGCTTTATACCCCGTTCACATTACAACCTATATCACGTAATATAGGCTGTCTTGCAATGAACACTCATACATAGGATTTCCAGTGAAAACTAGATGTATGAGTGCTCATTGCAAGACAGCGTATATCACGTGATATACGCTGTAATGTGAACGGGGTATTAGGGAAAATGGGAAATCCAAGATGGCGGCTTCCGGTTACAGAATATTTTGGAAATTCTGTCAAATACCGCACAACATGGGTATTTTAGGAATCGGAGTGACGTGTATGGACCAAAACTCCATGTCTGACACCATTTTGAAATCCAAGATGGTGGTTCTCAGTTAGAGAAAAATTAGGAAACACTGTCAAATACCTGACAATATGTGTATTTTTTTGAATCGAGGTGACGTGATGGGACCGGAAATCCATGTCTGACGCCATTTTGAAATACAAGATGGCGGCTTCCGATTACAGAATAACTTTCAGCATTGAACACCTGAATGTATAGATTTTGCTTGTCCCACCAAACATGACATCCATGATTCAGTGGTTGGACCAGGGGACTGGATTGGATTTCAAAATGGCGACACTTTTTATCTCCCCGGAAGCCGTCATCGTGGATTTCAAAATCGCTTCAGACAAGGATTTATGGTCCCTACATGTCACCCCGATTCGAAAATTACCCATATTGTGGGATATTTCACAGTTTCCCAAAATCATTACTTGGAATTTACTTCGTAACAAAAAGGACGTAAACTGAAAACTACGTAAAAAGAGACTTGGTAAACGGAGTTTTCAGTGTATATGAATGACTTTCCAAGTAATTTAGACGACTGCGCTTACCATTCTTTCGCTATACTGATGATGTTCAACACTAATTTCAGATCTATCTCATGATTCCAACGACAATAACGAAGTATTCCCTCGTTATTATCGTGTGTTTGTTTATGAATATGAGTTGTGCAAGGTAAAACTAACTCAAACGTTTTTTTTTATTTCTAGTCGTTTTAACGTTTTCTTCTTTAGCAGGCTGATTAATTCCCCGTCATCAGAAAAACTTAAGTTAAATTAACAGTTCAAATAACATGAATAAAGAAAATGGAATTTTTGAATAACATAGAACTCAAATTTACTTAAACATTTATAGAAACATGTCGAATGTTAGTTTAGAACGAGTTCTTTTTACGAAGTAAATCTCAAATATATAAAGTTTTTTTTTCGCACTTATTCGACTTGGTTCGAAAACGGAGGTTTCACTTTATTGTGGGGTATTTGACAGTATTTCTCAGTTTTTCTGTAACCGGAAGCCACCATCTTTGGTTTCAAAATGGAGTTAGACATGGATTTACGGTTCCTACATGTCACTCCGATTCAAAAAATTCAAATATTTTCTAAAACTTGTTTTACGAAGTATATCCCAAAAAACAAGTTTTTTTACTAAGTAAATCTCAAACCAGGTGTTTTTACGCACTAATTTGATTTATGAACCCCCGGTTCGGATCGCAAATGGAGGTTCCAGTGTACCATCGCTCATATAGCCAACTGAATCGCACTTGTTATACCTCTGTGCAATTGCTACTAGCTCCCATCGTTATAGGCAACGTCCGAAACACATCGTTTAGATTCAGAAATACGGCACTATATGGTAATGATAAAAAAGAACATATAATCTAGCAACAGGGGACAATACTAACATTTGCATAAAATATTCACCGGGTAAATGGTTAATAACGATCCTTATTGAAATGAAGGCAGTGGCCCACCGTAAAAAGTAAAATAAAAGCCGACTGAGGCCTCATCCGGTATCAACATTGGATCCAGACTCCAAAGTAGATCAATCCGCAGTAAATCCTAAGATTGTGGATAAGGACCCATCCAAGAGTCTAGTCGATGATAAACCAAATATTTCTTCCATCATAACGAGGGGTAATGGTGCAACATTTCTCAATTACTTTTTCAAACGGTCGTATCTGATATTGCAAACAAAGTTTCGTCGAAACTTAGCACTCTCACGTAAACTAACAACACCATCTTGTTGAGGGAACATGACCCTGTCTGATGGTGGTGTTAAATGCGTGGGAGTGCTAAGAGTTTTGAGAAATTGTCCTTTGAATCTTTGTTTACAACAGTATATACGTCCCTTTGAAAAAGTAATCGTGATTAATCGATTTTTAAATCCTGGCAGTAGAGCAGCTGCTATCCGGGGAAACACAATTTAATAACACCGTAATCCGAGGCACGCATCTCACCCAGAGCTGACATTGAATGAATATATCCATCTTTTCTTACAGCTGCGAAGGACTGCGTGCGATGATTAGTGGAATTTTTGCTAGTCATGAATATACCAACACGAACAGTTCCTTAGATCCAGCGGGATGCACGACTGCGGAACAAACGAAAGTGACTAAAAGGTACATTCATATAAATAATTCATTCCTCCAATCATTTCCGGTAACGATGGTGAAGTGTCACCATTGCTAGCAAGTGAGACCTACTGCTGAGGCCATTTCGTGTGAAAGATGAATGTGTGTAAGTGGTGTTGTTTGTCATGTTTGTAAATCCTGGTAGGTACCTACACTTCAGAGGAACGCTACTCGAGGGTGTAAATAAGTGTTTTCTATGGCTGAGCCTGCTTTTATTGTTGATTCCCAGCAGGCACCAGCCCACCATCAACCAGGAATTGGGTAGAAGGTGTCACATTTATGCTGTGTATGCTACTGATACATACTAGCTCCGTACACACATAATGATATTGCGTTTTTGGAATGTGTGTAAAGTGGTAATCCAACTCAATTTGTGGCATTTCATTTTCTTACCCGATTTTTTGAATGCGGTTGGTATGTATACCTACACCGTTTGAAAACTTTATGTAAATTTCTGAGAAATATAGTGCACATAAAATCAACGCTAGATTTGGAATAAATTTACGCGATATTTCGTGTAAATTTAAGAGCAATATCGCATAAATTAGTTCATGTCAAGTATAGCTCAAAATTAAACGAAGGGAGATTTTACGCGATAGTTAAAATTCAGAATTTTTTCTGTGTACAATCGAGCTGTAGCTCAGCCTATTTCTGGTTGAAATTGACGGTGATGAATCTTCTGCGGCAGTGAACCTGCTGTACGATTTTGATGAACTTTGTGTTGAACGGATTCTCTCCTTAGCGCCAGCTTTCTTATCGCCGAAGGACTCCGTGGAAGGTTTTGCAAAACAAACACACTAGCCCTCTTTGTGGCCCGTTTTTCCGCACTACTTGCTTCGAAAACTGACAGTCCTTCAAGAAATGCATCGAGTCACACTGCCAGCAAGGAGATGAAGGTGTCTTACCGTCTGCAGATTACTTCAACTAGTTGTTCGACTGCTTCTTTGCGTGCCGAACTGCCTGCACCGCTTATCATCTTATTCTTCTTTTTCGCATTTCAAGCTTATTGCTTATTGCATATGAGCTTACCCAAGTAGCATTTCTTGTTTTATTGCACTCTATTAGTGGTTTTTGTGATCAATTTTATAAAACCGTCAATAAAATTAATAGCTCCAGCACAACCTTTTGATAACCGCTATAAGATCATCTTCCAGCTTAGTGGACCACTCTTGATAAGGTTTATAAAGCATGTTTTAGAAACACAATAAAGCTGTCATACTCTACAAAAGGTTCTCATAGCCTCTTTAAGAGTAATATTGTATCCAAGCAGTTTTATTACGCTTTGGTGAAAATCAGTTATAAATCCAATTCAATTTTTAATGCATCAAAGCAACCGCCATAAATTAGCTTGTTGTTGTTCTGTTCTGCTGAAACTTTTTTTTCCATACCCAAGTAACATTGCAAGTTTTATGGAGGTTTTAAAGCATGCTACAAGTCTAAATCATGGTCTACATAACCCTTACAAAACCGAAAATGTTACTTGGGTATGGTAATCTTTAGCGGTAAAAATAGGTTGGAGTGTTGGTGTCATTGGATTCCAAAATAGCGTCTGGAATCTATATCTGGCCTCTACACGTCGTCCCTTTTCGGAAATTCCCGCATTGTAGGGTATTTGAGAGTTTTTCTTGAACCGATGGCCGCCGTCTTAGATTTAAAAATGGCATCTGGCATCGATTTCCGGCCTCTACACGTCGTTTTCTTTCCGGAAATACTCATATTGTAGAGTATTTGACAGTTTTTCTTGACCCGATGGCCACCATCTTGGATCCCAAAATAGCGTCTGGAATGTATATCTGGCCTCTACACGTCATCCCCTATCCGGAAATACCCATATTGTAGGGTATTTGAGAGTTTTTATTGAACCGATGGCCGCCATCTTGAATTTCAAAATGTCATCTGGCATCGATTTTCGGCCTCTACACGTCGTTTCCTTTCCGGAAATACTCATATTGTAGGGTATTTGACAGTTTTTCTTGACCCGATGGCAACCATCTTGGATTCCAAAATGGCGTCTGACATCGATTTCTACACGTCATTTCTTTTCCGGTTCATGTTCTCACATTGTACAGCAACATCTTATATGGACAAGCTTTCGAGACATAACATATTAAGGAAGTTCATGTGCACACTAGCGCCGCGTAGTGTGAGAGTTTTGTAATAATATGACTATCATCCGAAAGGTCTTAGTCACCTGAACAACTTTGCTGAAGACAGTAACCTTCTATATGGCCAGGTTCTCGAGATACAGCCTATACAGGAAATTCACTTGCACACTAGCACCACGTAGTGAGCGTGTTCTGAACTAATATGACCATCATCCGAAAGGACTTGATCACTTGCACAACTTTGCTGGGAACAGCAATTTTCTATATGGCCAGGCTCTCGAGATACAGTTTATATAGGAATTGCACAAGCACACTAGCGCTGCGTAGTAAGAGAGTTTTGAACTAATATGATCATCATCCGAAAGGACTTGATCACCTGCACAACTTTGCTGAAAACTTTCTATATGGCCAGGATCACGAAATATTCTATGTTGGAAATATGATCCATATATTATAACGCCCGTCATAAGTTACATAAAAGTGAAGCGCCTCTAGCGGCGTAGTTCCCAATTTAACCTGAATCCAATGGCACAGGCTTGTTGGTCTAGCCCAGTACAGCAACTTTTTCCAAGACAGTATAGCTTTATGTATTAAAACAAATGAGATAATCAACTACAGCCCCCATTAGTGAAAATCACATAAGCTGTGGGTATCCTTATTCGCGGTTTCTTATTCACGCCCCCGTTACCCCGGCAATAAGGATTCCTGACTGTATCACTCACGGGTCGCAAGCTGCAATCATTATCACTGGAAGCTGGTTCGTTTGTGATGACTTTTTTCGTATCGTTGCTTGTTGTCTCCGAGTCGACGGACCTTTGTCGCTTGTTCATCACCGCTCTATTGTCCATGTGCACCATTTACCGGTTTAGGACGTGAAGGCCACTTCTTATCAATAGTGGCGTCCGCAAGCTGGCTATTGCCGTTGATCTTCGTGTTGTTGTTGATGTTACTGTTGCTGTGATTTTTATCGCTGCTGGTGTAATTTTTCCTCATCTCCGATTGAGAATTGTGTTTTTTTTGCTGTTACTGCTGCTGCTACTGCTGCCCTCCACTTCGGAGCATCGTTGTTTCGGGTGAGATTTTCGGTCACAGTTATGGCAAGTTTTGACTTGGTTTTTGTATGACACCAAAATCGCTTCGTCGTCCATAATGATCTAAGAGGGAATAGGATGCTCAACCTTCATTATTACGACGCGAACTCCATAAATGAGGCCTTGAAAGTAGCTTTTCCAAACTTCACTTCTGATTGCCATTATCTCACCATACTGGCGATTATGGTCAACGATAACCACATTGTACATATTCGATAGCATTACTCTCGACGTAAATGGGCAATGGAAACTTTTTCCCCTCACTTTCAATACAATTCTTCAAATGATGGGCTGAAGCAATCTTGTTGGCCACGTCCTTCTCTAGCATACCCAGGTACACAACATTCTTTACGTTATGAGGCTGGGTACTTCTCACAAGCGACATATCGAGCTGCAGCTCATTGTCCATGAATGCTTTTAATGCCGAAATACACGGTCGCTTGGGGGAGGATCGATGTGTCTAATACGACACAGTTTTCTCGTAACACTTTCATAGTAAAGTAAAAAGCACACGCACGCCGCACAAAAGAATTTTGAATACACTGTCTGGTGAAAAAGCGTCTGATCGATAATAATAATAATAAGATAAACAAACAGATTCTAGAAATTCACTCAAAAATCATTTGAGGGGTTGATCAATTTCACCCTATGTCGATGTTTTAAAATCTAAGATTTCAGCAATAGATACCTCATAACTATTGATTTTGTCAATTTAATTTAAGGTAGACATTTATTTCATCATTTACAATATTAAGTGCCGGTAGCACAATGTTATCATGTTACTTCTATCCCCACCAGTTTTTTTTTTCGGCACCCAGAGTGCCATATTCAACGCACGGTTGGTTGATCGTACTTTCAACTTGGCCTGCTCATCATTGTTGTCGTTTCTCTGTTCATGAATCCAAATTATCCCGTTTGAAATTTCAGCATCACATCACAAACATCGAACCCACCTGAACTTGCCAGCGAAAATAGTCTGCTCTGATAGCGTTTACCATACTGGCGTGGTAGTATAATTAGTATGTACATAATAACCTTGGCTTGTAACATAGAAGGGATCTGCTTTCGATGCGTGGCTTGTAGTTCTAGTCGGATAATTGGATCCAGCGAAAGCAGATAAGTCCGCAAACACGAGGAGAAAATATGTTGCTAATATGTGGCTGCCCGGGTGACGTAGTTATCATATGCTCGCGACAGATAGAGCATCGTACCGGCAGGAACGCTGTTCATCATCATCAGAAACATTATTTACTAGTGCGTGCCATCACCATCTCCGTTCTGGTTACATTCAAATAACAACATCGCCACAACGATACGATGACTTAATTCACTATGCTGTTCAGGTTCTCTTCACAGTCAGCTGAACATATTTATAGGTACCACCTTGCAGATTCACTTCCAGGTATTTATTTCGAATCTGGATTAGACGTCTCCATTCTTATTCCCTTTCCCATAGAATTGTTAATTCAAAAGCTCATGTTACGCTTCTGCTTCAGCCAGCAAATCTGATTCTTAGTGATAATACCCGCATCGTAATACCCATTACCAGATTATCTTCTTTGTAATTCTAACGATTTCTCATTAGAAACATTCCCGATCAATTTGGAAGCCCGAATGAAATATAAACGATAATAATAGACCTGTCGATGGCAATCACAAACCCATTACCGACTGATGCCACCATTCGTTGTTGGTGTTAGGGATGCCAGCTAATCGATTAGTTCAAATAATCGAATATGAAAAATAAATTCGAATAAATTTTGAATCGTATATTGCAATACCAGAAAATGAAGACATCCAATACACAAGGGCGATTATTGCGATTAGTCAAAAATATCCCAGAATTATTTTGAATGCGTATTAAGGAAGTATGTGGTTTACATAGCAATACATATCAGTGTCACCTTTAAAAAATCACAACATTTTTACAACATTTATAAAAGACAACGGTATATACTGATTGATTTTCTGAGTTAGTTTCATTTTCAGTGTTGTTTTTCAGTTCAATGAATTTCAAATAATTTTCATTTGATGATTTTGGCTTCTATTCGCATACCTAGTACCGTAATCCGGAGGCAAATTGATCACTTAATAATGTAAATATAATAATATATATCTACATTAAATGAATTTGACAACCTAATGGTAGTAAAATTAATAGCTACTGTAAAAAAAATCGAATACTTCATCATTTATCAATAGTGACGAAGTAATACGACATGCACTAAACTAAGGACACGGGATATACTACAATAGATCAAATTACTGGTCTCAGTGGTGTTGGTCTCGAACAGGAAAAAAATATTGAGTGCTTTGATTATTTTTGGAACAATTTTGAAATAGAAAATTTGAAAATATGGGGTGAAATCGATAACCCGTTCAAATTACGTTCGAGTTAATTTCTAGAAAGAGTTCATTTTAAATTTGGGTTCCTTGAGCCCTGAATCCAAATCAGATGCTTAAATCCTCGTGCGAAGTATATTTTCAGCAACAATTAAAAAAATTATTTCTTTAAGCGTAAAGTTTTAGCTTATCAGCTTCTCACCTCAAAAAGATTCTGAACAGTTTAATACATTGAAATCAAAAGCTGCGGTATATGATGAAATTATTGTTGAACAGGGAGATAAATTCAATGCATCAGATTGTTTACCGAACTCATGGTCGGTTAAGAAGGTAAGCAACGTATTTGAGGCGAATAAATACAAGTAGAGCTTTCATTTTCCGGTGGTTTCCACCATCCCGGGATTCGGGAAATATTTATTTGATATCCCGGGAAATCTCGGGATCCCGGGAAGTCAATAAAGATAGTAAATTGTTTTAATATTTGCACGTTTGTAATTTATTTTAACGATGTTCTGAAATGTATGTTTCATCTTCAAGAATGATTAAAAAAATGAGGTTTCTTCAATACTAGGGACACCAGGCTTAACGAGATATCTTCATTTTGAAGACATTTAAAATTCTGTGAAGGAATTTTTTTCATGCAGACATTTTGAAGACATTTCATGATATGTGAAGTTGTTTCAAGACATGCGGAAGCTGAACCAGACTTCCGAAGGATTTTTTTTTAATTTTTAAGCTGGCATATGAAGATTTTTGTTAAATAAATGATGTTTTTGATTTCATATTTTAAGGTTCTTCCTGAATATGTTTGAATAACTTGATCCAATTGAATATTCACAGGACTTCACGGAAATATTCGATTAGCTGGAGATCTTTTGAATACTTCCCGATCAACGTTCAGTTTTGGGAGAATGTCGTCACAATAATACTTGATCAACCTGAAGCCTTGAAAAATATCCAGAGGATTTTATTGAAATCTTCGATCAGCTGGAGATCTTTTTAGTACTCTCTAACAGATCTGTAATCTTGAGAGAGCCAATTGAATCTTTGACCAGTTTAAGATCTTCAGATTTTCTGATCAACCTGAATTTACTAATATCTGACCAACCAGTAATCTCGAGAGACGTTATTTTAATTTTACGAACAGTTGAATATCTTAAGAATAATAATTGATCGACCTGAAGTCTTGAAAAATATTCTGATGTCTTAAAATCTCCGACCAGTTGCATATCCTTTAAATACTCTCGATTCAAACTTTAAATACTCTCGAAGAAAACTTGTTTAATCATGTGATATAAAATTAAAATAATAAGTCTCATATTTTTTATTACCTTAAGCCGTTCTTCACAGGAATTGTTTTTGCATTTTCTCAAGAATTTCCTTAAAATCATCTTAGAATCAGAACTCTCTATGGTATTCCTTTACAGTTGTGTGTGTGTGTGTGTGTGTGTGTGTGTATTCAATCTAACCCCCACTGGCCGGCAGTGGTATTATGGAAGAAATTTGCTTACAACAATCCTTGATGTAATAATTTAAAGCAAGTTTAGTCCGGGAGTTAGAAAGCGATAGCTCTACTGCAGATTCAGCAACCCATTTCAGAATGCCTGGTAATTCACGTCCATTCCGAGGTTACTTTCACATACAATAAGCCCCGCATGTAAACACTACCGTTATCATATGAATAATGGTACTGCAAACACACTTCCAGATTTCAAAATGTGACGTTTCGAAATCTGGCGCGTATTTAGTAATATATGGAAATATGCATTTATGATTGATTATAAATCAGATGGATCTCACCAAATTCTGTCTCCGAAAAAGGACCGGTTTGTTCACTCGCGGTAATCGAAAAAATCTTCCGCGTTGTTTTTACAACCCAACACGACATTTTGAATCACATTCGAAGTTTTTCATTTGCACCGAATTTTTTCTTGACACCTCATTCGCCTGCATCCTCCGGAAGGCAGAACGCCAGCACCAAGAAAAGAAAAAAAAATACCTGGTAAAACTCTTCTTGGGAGGGAGGCAAAGCACCAAAAACAAGCGAAATGAAAAACCGACCGACGCGACACCACAGCAACGTGATAGATCTCCTCTATGGTATTCCTTTACAGTTTGCTCCATAATACTTTCGAAATTATCTTCAGAAGATATTCTCTACAATTCCCTTAAAATTCATGATAAGGTTTGCTGTATTACCTGGAAACTCCTAAGCAATTCTTCTGAAATAAACTCTCCTCAGTACGTATCTCCTGAAATTTATGAGGAATAATCTTCAGAATTCGCTGTAATTTTTACTCAGAAATAAAAGAGCATTCCTATAAATTTCTTGAAATGCTTCTCAAAATTGTCTAGGAAATCTTCTTTGATTTTTTTAAATTATTTCAGATATAGCCTTGAAACTCTACTTAGTATTCCTCAAAACTTTTTAGGAAATTTGCTAAGAAATCATTTGGAATACTTCTTAGAATTACTTTTTAATCATCCTCAACATTTTCATTGAATTCTTCCTAAAATTCCCTTTGAATGCAATAGCAAGCAACGATGTCCTAGTAACAACAATTCTGATCAGAAATAATTTAATTTACACCAAATTGAGGAATTATAACGAAATCACACATGTCATATGATAGTTATTTGATAATTTTCTTTTTGTTCGAATGTTGTTCTACCGTTTGTGTTGTGTAAAAGAGACGACGGTAGAGTACTATCATGAATACAAACAGACGCACGACAACGAAGCGTTTGTAGTAAAAAAAACGTCAACGGTTTACATCCCTGCGTGTGGGAGCTGCCTCCGTGACTAGACTGGCCCACAAAAATGAAAGTTCTAATATTCCACGGGCCAACCTCTAGATTTGTGCCTTGTGGTGGGAAAACCATTCTCTGAAAGTTGTAGCTCATTTGGTTGAAAGATGAACTGGCGCTTTTAGTTTGAATTTTGTATGGGGAATAAATAAAATAAATGAAAAATTAACACTCCTACACTCTATCGATCATTAAAATGTTTCCTTATTCTCGATTTGATTCAGATTTTCAAAACTTGTAGTTCAGTTAATGAGTAACAACTTTGCTGGAGATTGCATCATGAATCCAGTTAGTTTTATTGAGATATTCACTTTTGAATGTACACAGTTCGAAAAAGTAGTGTAAATTTCTGTTCAACATGATGCACATAATATTTATTTCGTCAACTTTGGGCAAAAGGTTTAAAGTATAATTTTTTCTTTAATAAAAATTAAGCAGTGTCAGCTTTCCTATTTTTTATGAGTTATAATGCCTAATGGAGTAAAAATATTGTTTTAGTTTATGCCGAGACATTGTAAAGTCAATGGTTTCGCCGTATTGATTGTAAGAAACCATGATGCGGTTTAATGGCCCATATTTTGCATAATTTGTGCGATGATGTTTTAAGGCAAATAAATTTCGATTTCGGAGTCAGTTCAGGTTGACGTATGCTGGCGGTCGCACGTACGTTGGTGTCTCTGCTTGAGTGTCGTGTATTTAACCGTAGTGCTTCATTAATTTGAAATTATTTTAGTCAGCGTATGGTCCTGGCAAGCATGAAAACCGTGCAAAGTGATTTAAATCCAAAATCCGCGATTGTTGATAGCATTAGAGTTTATTTAGTTGCGATTTTGAGTGCTTATCGGCGTGGCTCGAACATGGAAGCTTTCCGCCTGATGATAGTGTTAGTGTGTTTATTTGAAAGTTGTGCTACGATACAATCGGTTTTCTCCTCCTTGTTGTGTGCGTTTGTGTTGCAAAACAAAGCAACGGTCTTCGGTGTGATTGTGTTCGTATAAGAAAAATATTAGTGAGTGTGTAGTGCTGCCGTACAAATCTGGAAGAGCGGGCGATAGTTAGCTGGCGAGACGGCGATGTTATCATCTCAGGCGTGCTGTGGCATATGCTGACAGCAACGTTCAACTTCATGTGCGAAAAAAAAAACATCACGATGGCGATAAGTGGCATGCTGTGTTATCATGGTGGAGAACTTGGTGAGAATGTTCCATTACAACTATGTTTTTTGATATGCTGTTTTTTTTTTAAATATTAGGTATCGACGTTTCCCTTCTGGTTGCCCGATTTTTTGTTCAACCTCTTGTTTGTTCGCTTTACATACCATGTAACTTTATTGTTCCCAGCATCCATTAATTACGTCACAAATTGATTATTATAAATAAACTTTCCCTTCTCATTTTCACTACGCTTTTCCTATAACATGGGCTGTTTGTCACAGATTTCTAGAACCCCCATCGACTCTTCTTAAAGCTTGACGTACTGAATGGATGGCCCCTTTTGATGCTGCTCGGCCTAGAAATTTTTCCTGTTTGTGTATGTTTCTTTCCCCATGTCGATGTAAATGTAGTTGTCTCGTGTTGCTTTTGACTCATGACTAGTAGAGGAGAACGAGCGGTGTGAAACTGGTCGTCCCTTTCTTTTGCTCGTGTTTGTATGGTACAACGTGGTGGACGAACTATTCAGTGTTTGAAACGAATTAGATTGTTCCTCTTATTGACATAAGTTTCGCATAGCATAAACTTTTATGCGAGTTTTTATGTGCGTGGTGCTCCAGAGCTGCAGTGTACGGGAGCTTTTTTAACAAGTGTTAGCAGAATGACCGACGGTGCTTATAAGAGCTAGATGAATGATTTTCCATTTCCCTAATAATTATTTAAATCACTTTTGTCCAGATAGTATTTATTTATTATTTATAGGTTGTGGACCAGGTTTTTGTTTTGGTACTTCACATTGTAATTAAACGGAATACATCATTGTTTAACATCAATATTTCTCATTTTGTTTCAGTCAAATTAGAAATCCGTTAGCCCACAATGCCAAATGATTGAATTAATATTATACAACATACTGAACAATATTACACAAAAAGCATTACTTTCTATTGGCCTAGCTTAGCTGTAAATATGTTGATTTCTTGAATACAATTTTTCAGTTCAACATACCTCCATACATTTGTCAAATTAATTTTATTTGTCATTACCTTGATTATTCGTTCAAATATTAATTTAAATTTTATTAGGTAGTCGCGAGGGACGTCAAGTGATCTTATGCCCGCCTTAATTGAAGACACCAACGTGTTTGAGGTATATCCCGGATTCCATGGTCTCTACAAGGTTGTCTGTTGAAAATTATACTTATGTATTAATTTGTTTAAAATCAATGTTTCTCCAAAGTTGCAGACAACAAATTATTGTTATGAAATTTCATTCCTTAACAATAAATGTTATTTTATATTGGCTAAAATGATGATATGTTTTTTTTTATTTTTTTGTTTTACATAATTTTTCAGTACAACAAACCTGAATATATTTTTCATTTTGATGTTTAAGTTTTTTTTTCATTTTTAGAATAAAGTGAATGATTCGGTAGGATCCTTGTGATTTTAAAACATTAATGCATTGCTATCAACATGAAAACATTTCAAACAAATACTAATTAATACACTATTGTATCATAATTATATTAACGGATCTTCTCACAGTAGCAGCACATTGAACCCCTAGTGGCTTTAGATGGGATTGATTTCAAGTCTTCAGAAGTAAGTGCCAATCTTTATTCCATATTGAAATTTGGGTAAATAGAGAATGTTTTTGATTATTTCATTATTCTTTTTCAATCGTTGCTACAATGTCATCTTTTATTTAATGGTATTATATGTTCGATCAGACTGCATATTATTATTATTATTATTTCATCTCATTATATTATGCTACATTTTTAATTACAATTTATGTTCGTTCATCACATTATGTATTGTTTAATAGTATTGTACTATGTGTAAATGTTATAACAGACTTCACGTTATATTATATTATTATACATGCTTATTTATTTATTTTACTATTATTCCTTACTCCTTCTTTTCATATGAAATTGTGTTATATAATATTAATTTGTATTTCATCCGTTTATGGTTTATTGCATCATGGCATTAGTTTTCAAATTATGTGATATTAGCTTTTTATATTCAATTCATGGTAAAGCATTTTAGATCATCCAGGGCATTTGTAGGAGGGATTCCGTTTTCTAGTTATCGGATTCCAATAATTAAAATTTTGATATTCAATGACAGCTGAATGATTTTATTTATTTTTTTTAAATTTCAGAATTAACATAACTGCAATATATAGATACATACATTTGTTTGATATTATTGCTCATTAACTGTCTGCGGCTGTGGAATAGTTCTAGCGACGTTTCATCACTACATGCAGCCCCGCATTGCCAAAGCATTTCCAGTCGATGGTGTGTTATAATGCAATTCTTCTTTTCCCAACTATTGTATTGCTCCTCTCAAACGTCAATTGATTGCATGTTAATGCAATTATGTATTAATTTTCCATCCGCTGATCCGAGTTTTTCCAAATACTGATCTTGATATGTGTTTTTCAGCCTTTTTTCAACTTTTTCAACTTTTTTCAGCTCTTCAAAGGAGAAACATCTTTAGATTTGTATTGTAATAATTTATTTTTTCAGCATTCGTTCAGGTTAATTCAAGAATAGTCTAATGCATCGTACTTTGACGCGAAGCGCTGTGCATTATGAGATGCTCGATGACCGTGGAGGGATCGTTTTTGCTTACTGAGCAGAAAATCATGGGTTCAATCCAGAGCTCTCCGTCATGACTCTTAAAATTCATGATCACTAAACAAAATAAATATGTTCTTTCGATAGCCGGCTATCGAGAGAATAAAAAAAAAAAAAAAAGCAACAAATAAACAATACATACTTTTGGTTGCATCGCCAACTTGAGGTGAATCCTGCACATGAACATACATATTCATGAGTCGCCTTATATGTGGATCCTGAAAATTACTACATACTTTGATATATTGTTTTACAACCTGTATTGTTTCTAGAGCGCGCTAGGCGTTGATTTATCTAAATGTTGCTTGATAACAATGCATTTAAAAGATGAAAGAAGGTAGGCACCATTTTATTGTTCACTTTATTGTATTTTATTATTCATCGAAATTAAAATTAAGCAGATAAGGCAGAGGAAGCAACAACAATACTTAACATTATATGCTTATAATTATTATACAGGTACCAACGACCAATGATTTATAAATAACAAAACTTGTTTATTTTTTTATATTTTGTATTTCACTACATATATTATATTAATATTATATTAATTATACATTGCATGATATACTATTACTATCAGCTTAATATTTCAGTTTACCCAAGCAAGTCATCGAAATTAATATGAAGCTGATGAAGCAGAGAAAATTAAATAATATTTTATGTATATAATTATTAAGCAGGTTATTTCTCGTCATGCTAGTTATTTATCACAATTTTTAGCATTATTGTTAGTATCATTTGGGCAAAATATATTTAATTGCGTAATATATCCTATACATTTCAGTGTTGCATCCACTTACCATTGTAAGCTGAGGAGGTATAGAGCTGCATCTTATTATACGTAAAATACTTCTTCATTGCAATAGCAACTATATTATCCATATAAATGTATTTCATTATGTAATATTTTAATTTTCTGATATATTTCATTTCTCCATTGCATATATTTTCATTATATAAATAAATACTGGGTTGGGAGGGAGCATCAGGGTATCATTCAAACTGAAACTGGACGATGGTATGATTGACAGCCGGAGTCTAGGAGGGAATAAACACTATCATTTTCTTTATCCTACCGATTCGATTGTGGTGGTGTGAATTCTACTCCAACAGTTTCAGGGCGATTGACGCGCCCTTCTTAACAAACCATCCAGTAGGAAGCTTAATAAGTATTGCGAATTGTGTTATTCGATTTGTTGGAGCGTACCGTTGGAAGGAGATTCTTAAATTCCCGTGGATTTCGCGTAAGTGTCTCTGCTTACGGGTCCACCCTTCCGTTTTTGGCCCTTCATACAGCGATATTGTGAATTCAGATCGGTAGCTCAAATTGATCTTGCTATTAAGTGGAGCTGCATACAAGACAAGTCTTGAAAGGATGGTGGCTACCTTACATACATACATACAATAAATTTCGATTTCGGAGTTGCCGAGTAGGTGCATGGAAATTAAATTTTGATAATAGTTCTGTGGAGTCAATGCGCTGCGAAACGATATCGTTTACAAATGAAACCATTGCTTGTATGTATGTTTGTATGTTTATAAGCATGCAGCGTGCTTCATATGATGGAAGAGGAAATGATGTCCAACCTAATTAACGAAGACCGTATAATATGTAACAGATGGGGTACTCCCTGCCCAGCACTAATGAGACCCCCCTCTACACTACCTCAGGGTTGGCATGCGCGCTTGAATATCACGGCCAAGGAAACACTCGAATATCTAACACACACAACACTTGTTTAACTATAGGCACCTTTGTTGTTCCCACTTTCGTCCCACTTTCTTATTCGCTATCTCCTACCTCGTTTCTTCTAATTCTTCAGCGCGGGCCCGCTGTTGGTCCTTCCACAGCCACTCCTTCGCCTTCCTCAGCTTCCTTCTGGGCACTTTTCACAGGCCAGTCGGTTCCTTTCCTCGACTTGGTTCGCAAACCGGTCGCGTACTTCGGTACTTTCCGCGACGGTTCTTCAATCTCTCTCTCTCTCTCTTCACTATACTCGTGGCGTGGCGATGGGCCGTTGGTTAGTATTCCCGGATACCTTCGTATCGGAAGATGCTCCGTGTCTAACCGCGCCGTATGCCGAATGACGGACACTACGGGGTCTGACCACGCCGTGGATGAATTGCCAGCGGTAAACTACGGGGTCCTGGATGGTTCTGCACCTCACTCTCCTTCTTCACTTTTTTTTCACGTCCTCACGGTTTTTTACTGGTTTCGAACTTGCTTAAACTAGCTTTACGAAGTATCGCTGTTGAGTATCGCCAATCAAATAATTCTCGACGATGGCGGCTGACCTATCCTCTCTCCTCCTCGCTGAGCCATCGTCCTTCCGCCCTATTTCGCCTCATCATGGCCCCATTATGCCACCTCCTAATGGCCTCCAAATCCAGTAAACAGTGCCATCTGGTGGTAGGTAGCGGATCTTCCTGTCGTTTAGTGGTGTGGCTGTGTACTGTCCAGTGGGTGATTTTGTGGGCGATGGGTGGTGTTGGTAGCTTGTATTCAAACCTTTCCTTGGCATATTGTTATACATAAAATACGAAACACTAATCGCGACAATCTCACTAATCTCAGACAAACAGACACACCACTGGTTACAAATAGAAATTGTTTTTGTACGGATTCTAATCTTTCTTCGTGCGTGATTGAAAAAGGAGACCATACAATGCTGCAATATTTCAGTATTGACCTCACATAGGCGATATATAGTGTTTTAATTGTGTATGGGTCCTGAAAGTTATAGCAAAAGCGCGTGATAAAGCCTAGCATGTTATTTACCCTGTGAATAATTGTGTTGTAATGGTCTATGAAAGTTAGTTTAGAGTCTAAGATAATTCCTAAATCCCTAACTCTTTCACATTTTTCTACATTTTGATTTCCTAGTGCAATTGAAAAATTTGAAGTTGTTCTTTTCCTGCTAAATGATATTAAGTTACCTTTTTTTACATTCAATTCTAGTAGACTTTTTTTTGCACCATATGTAGAATATGTGTGTTTCATTCCGGAATATATTGACGTATTTTTCATCTCTTATTTCCAAAAAGAGCTTCATGTCGTCGGCATAAATAAACAATTTAAGTTTTTTGAGAATAAAAGAAATGTCGTTTACGTATAGAATAAAAAGAAGAGGTCCCAAATGAGAGCCTTGGGGGACGCCTGAAGTGACTTGAATTGGACTCGATTTCTTTCCGTTGAATTTAATTATTTGTTGGCGGTTAGTTAAATATGATTCAAGCCATTTTAGGAGCCCTGACTCAATTCCAATTTTTTTGCAATTTAAGAAGTAGCATTGGTATGTCTATGCGGTCAAATGCCTTGCGTAAGTCTGTATAGAGAGCTTCTACGTGGTTTCCATTATCCATTGAATTCAATGAATAGTCTATAAATTCAAGTAAATTCGTTGAGGTCGAGCGACCCTTGAAAAAGCCGTGTTGCATGTCAGTAATTCTATTTCCCTTTGGTTTTTTTTCCGTCGATCTTGTTTTCCGTGCTGAGCACCAATGCTACCGACGTGCCAGGAAGGCAGCTCCCACACCTGGACCCTACCTATCGAACTCATGAACCGGGGACCAACGGCTTTACCTCCCATCCGAAGGAAGGCGTGATCAGAGATGTTATGCCTCAGAACATCCTGGCGGCGCCGACTGGGATTGAACCCAGGCCTGCTGGGGTGAGAGGTAATCACGCTTACCACTACACCACCGGCGCCGTTTGTCAGTAGTTCTATTTTTGATATGGAGAAATAATTTTTCGTTGACAATTGCCTCGAAAAGTTTAGGAATGCAAGAGATAATGGCTATACCACGATAATTACGTACGTGAGATTTTCGGCCAGATTTAAAGATAGGCACTAGGAATGAGCTTTTCCAAGTTTTTGGGAAGGTTCCAGATTCCAGGGACATATTAAAAATCCAGAACAATGGAGCAGTGAGTTCCATTGCTAGACATTTACTAAATACTGGAGGAATTCCGTCAGGTCCAGGACCTTTTGAGGCGTCTAAATTTTTTAAAGCCTGCAAAATATCCTGCACTTGAAGTTGATTGAGGCCAATGTCCCTTGAAAATTCTGGAAAAAATGCAAAATAATCGCGGTCGCGATCTTCTTCTGAAAATGTCGTATAGATTTATTGAAAAAAATTTGCAAATAGATTGCATTTTTTTCCGAGCTATCACCGACATTTTCATCGAGTTGTATTATTGAAGGAAAATTGTCAGATTTTAATTTCGTTTTTACGTAATTAAAGAAGTTCTTTGGACAGGACTTTATTTCATGTTCTGTTTTTGCATTATATTCTTCAAATGCAGTACTGATAGCTAAATTCAGTTGATCGCATATATCCAAATAAATTAATAAATTATTACTACTATTGTGTTTTTTAAGTGTCACTTAACATATAAGCTTACATTATAAACCGTGTAAAGATCTGAGACTTTTCATGATCTTTGTAAACAACATTGCTTACAAGTTGCTCGTTTGCGTGAAATTAAATACAAGTTTACGTGAATGAATATTTTCATCACAATTAAAATTCAGAATTTTTTGCTGTGTATATGAGCATTTTGCATGAAAATTTCAACCAAATCTCCTATATGGACATTAAGCGCCAGCCCGATGAGCGTCAAAAACAGTTGAAACATTCAGAGAGTGGTTATCGCTCCAAAAGGCAAGAGTCTATATGTTGGCCTGTAGAAAATATGTACTTTTATTTTTAGTGGTAATCTAGTTGATATGTTGCATAGCCTATATTTTTTTGTAATATACGAACAAAATGCACATATATGTAAAATAATTAATTTCTCCATAATACTGACTTGAATCGTTATGTTGTCTTGAGAAAAGTTGTTTCTTATAGTTTAAGCTACGCGTGATGAAATTATGAGCTTAGTAGAGTTTGCTGAACCAGTTCTATGCTCGAAAGAGCGAAGGAATATTGTTTCTCCATACATTTCAACCAATCTCCTCACATAAATTTTAAATCAAAAGCGCTGATCGTCCCGCATAAACAATAATCATTAGAAGAGCCTAACCACCACCACGGATTATCATATTAACTTTATGTGGTATGGTCGTACCATCTATGATATTGTTAGTATATGGTACCCGTTTATTAGGGGTGCTACATCCGAATGAGCTGAAATTTTCAGAGAATGGTTTTCTCACCTAATGGCACAAATCTAGGGATTGGCCCGTTTAAATAAGTGATAAAAAATTTCCCCCATTTAAATGTGGGCCAGTCTACTTCCTGACGTCGGTAGCATTGGTGCGCAGTACGGAAAACAAGATCGACGGAAAAAAATAATTATAAAAAAAAGTTTATAAGCTGAGAAACTTTAGCCAGGCCCTTATATTTTTAAGATCTGAGTTCTTGGAAAACATTCGATGTCCGACGTTTTTAATATTTATTTTCGTTCAAGATTCTTAAAAATTTATCTGATTATATTAGGTCCAGGGTTTCAAAAATGTGTCGAAGTTTAAAATCTGTCTTTAGAGACGAACCAGCTTAAGGCTGAAAGTCTCGTAAATAAAGAAAAAAAAAAATTCACAGGCATTATTCATGATTCAGAACCCTAAAAAATCAATTCAAGTTTCAGAATGTATTTTGTTACTGAATATAAACCCTATGTTCAAAGAGCAAAGGTGAATAACGAGGAAGATGAAGTTGATTGTATATCAATATGTTTTGAAATCAAGTAGGGTTAACTACCCCATTTTCGGCCTATTAAGCACAACCCGCACTTAGTCTTTCATAATCTTGCGCAGTTTAGCACCAAACGGAATGTTATTATTACTGATAGCTTCCAAATCTATTTACCTTTCCGTATGTACCGTAAATTGTGATAAAGAGAAACCAATCGTTGAGATATTGTCAAAAGTCTAACAATGCTTCTTGACGCCAAACTCGGCCTAACGCATTGAAACGCCATTGAAATTCCAATGAATTCACTTCGGCCTATCGGATGAAGGTTAAAATTTTATTCGGTCGGAGCGCTTCTTTTGTTTTTGAGAATAATGGGTGCAAACCTTCATATCTCGCGTTCTCATTGACTTTGTTCCGTAGCTTATTAACTAAAGTATCGTACCAAACGTATAATTGACTTGTTAACTCTGAAATCAAGGATATATTTGAAGTTTTCTGCTCGATAGGCCCAAAATGGGCGATTAGGCCGAAGTTGTTCTCTACCCTAACTCTTGAGTTTTTATCACCCATAGAAACAACAAGAATATTAATAAAGTTAAAAAAAAGTTTGCATTGCCAAAATAGCAGATAGAAATTCATGGATTTAATGTTTATAATAAAAACAATACTATTCGATCGATTAATCAAATATTGCAAAACACATATTCGAATGAATCGATTTTTATAAAATATCTCTAAAATTAATCGTTATTCGATTTAAATAAAAACGTTGACATTCCAAGTTGGTGTCAGTGCTGCTACACACTAAGAAAAAGTCATGTAAATTTAGGTGCTCTGAGAGTGACACATACGAGCGTCAGAGATGGCTAAAAATCTCTAAAAGAAAGAATTAAAAAAAAAAAATACGTGCGTTGACATAAATTTGAGTCCTAAAAGACGCGAAATATAGCTCAATCAAACGTACTTTTCGTCGAGCAACGAACTTTTCAGTCTCGCAGTCCTTAATATTACATGACATGTTTGTTTACGTCTCATCTTTTATGTCAAAGACGGATTCCGTCACGTGTAAAATTAGTTATTTCTTAGTTTGTAGATGTAAATATAGCTTTTTGGCGGTTAATCCTTTTTCTCTATCTAGCACACGGGGATGAATGGATTCATTGTTTTCCCACTAATATGTTTCCTATTGCTTGCATTTCTTCGATTAAAGGTGATTCGCTGTAACATCTTTTTTCTCCAAACCACTTTGAAACTTTAAGTTCAACAAAGGGTAAGTAAATTTGTATTCTTTTTCTTTTTAAAATATCATTCAATCATCATCATTAGTTACCCATACATTCAAAGATTATTAATACAAAAATTTAAAACATGAATTTCATGATTTTATAATGAATATTTCCAGGGTAAACCGCATTCACTTTATTAACTTACTTGTGTTATTCGAAGCATTGCACAATTGCACGCAATCGAATACATGTAACTTAAAACAACTGCTTCAAAAAACTCTTGGTGATCAATATTTAACACCTAGAAAACCACTTCAACTTTACTGCTTTGCTAGCAATCGTAAAAGTATCATTGAAAAAGCGTTGCCAGATGTATTGCCAATAGCAATGAATTTAAGTTTATTCAAACAAGTAATTGCGAAGTTTGACTCACAAACATAGATGAGTGAATGTATTTAATGGTTAATAAATATTAGAAACTGAATAAATAAAACAAAAACGAATAGTTTAGGTATTTTACCGGTCCAATTAAAAAAGTCACAGAAGATTGAATTAAACACTAACAGGAAATATGTTATTCGCTTTCCCTCTCATAGCGGTAAGGTCCATCTCGGATCAACTTTTAATACTGGCCGTAATTGAAGGATCTGCCAAATGTTTGTAAAGGATCGTATTGATTAACATCGATGTCGCCACCATAACAGCCTGACAGAATTTAATCCGAGGATAATACCGGTTGGAGCTTACCTCCATCAGGGGTGTAAACACAATTTTTCACAGCGCGGTCTGGCAATGTGATTTTTTGTCTACAACATCCTTATGCACTAAGTAGTGTGACGCCACATTTGCTGTTGTATTGAAATGAAGGAAGAAAAGAGATGTTTAAACTTCCCTCACCATACCAGTTGATATTTATGAAACATGAACAGTTTTGGCGTGGCAACATGCACTTCCAATGAATTGTACCAATACATTTAGAAAATGATGATCGAAGAATATTTCAAAAAGAAGAAGTAAACAAATCATTTACCCTTTGTAGAACCTTAAGTGCACAAAATTTAACTTCTACGACACGTGCAACATTCAAATGGTTACTTCACGTTTTCTGCACTGCAGCATACATGAAGTAGCAATTTCAGGTGAAATGGGGCACCGATTTCCGAGATTTGTGTAATTGCAAATTCGAAGTATAAGTGAATGTATAGCCTACGTGGCGGCCATTTGTGGACTCTACAAGAAATCACCTTAAATTGTGCAGTGCGTTTAATCAAAGAGCTCTAGTAAAACAAAGCATTCCAATACACGAACACGCCAACCTGTCATAGTGTATTTACGGGCGAAGAAAAGCGCCCACTCTGGTATTCATCCATTCAACGCCAACATTTCATGAAGGGTGAAACTACATTTGTAAACAATGACTTCAACCACCGATTTCTCGCAACTAAAAGTTCCCTGCTGGATACTAACCATACCAGCTATAGTAGGGGAAACATTGCTCTTCTTTATGGTGTAGTTGATTTGAATATGCTAGCTTCTATTCGCGAATATTCGGTGGAGTCAGTCATTACAAAAACAGTTTCGCCCTTTAGAAATGTTGATGAAGAATTGTCCCAATATGTATTAGAAGCTCTCTAGTTAGGTACAACATTACAGGCTTCCGGTGCTGATTGATTGATATCTAATCCAAAAGCACGAAGCTCTGGGAATCAAATTACAAACGCTTACCCTGCTAATGAGCAACACATGGACAATACAGCAGGCTTAGGCGAGTCAATTCATCGTCGTCGACACGGTGTTTCATTTCGCGGGTTTAACAGAGTGCACATAGGGTAGAGAACAACTTCGGCCTAATCGCCCATTTTGGGCCTATCGAGCAGAAAACTGCAAATAAATCCATGATTTCAGAGTTAGCAAGTCAATTATGCATTTGGTACGATACTTTAGTTAATAAGCTACGGAACGAAGTCAATGAGAACGCGTGATATGAAGGTTTGCACACATTATTCCTAAAAACAAAAGAAGCGCTCCGACCGAATCAATTTTTGTCTTCAACCGATAGGCCGAAGTGAATTCTTTGGCGTTTCAATACGTTACACGGTAATCAGCGTAAACACATTAATGTGTATAATTTCACACATTTCGCGAAAAAAGGGGTCTACTCATAAAATGTGTAAACTGCGTTTACACATTTATGTGTAAACCCATCAAACGTCAATAGATGTGTATTTTTTACACATTTTTCAAGAACGGTTTTTACTGCAGAATGTGTAAAAAGTAATCATTCAAAGAATTTAAATATGATAAGGACACATGGTTTTCTATTAATATCGGAGTTTTCTTATTTGTGTCAAGGATTAAATAAAAATTGATCGGATTCAATAATATTTTATTAAAAAAAATCGCAGCCAGACACCGGACAATGAAAACCTTAATGTTTATTTTTCCTTTCTAGGACTTAGCTATGAAAATAATATAAATTACTTACCCTCTAGCTTGTCCACCGTTGCTCTGTTACAGTTTGGACCGTAGTTTCTTATTTTTTCTGTTAAAATTGCTGAAAGTTTTTCGCTTTGGCAAATGTCGTGCATCAACGAAGGAGGATGTGGCAAGATTTGAAGTTTTTTTTTACCCATTAATGAGTATAAAAATACACTTTTTTTGACTGGTACTACATTCTTAAAATGTATATTTTTTTACACATTTTAAGATCTGCAAATTTACACATTTTTTGACAGCTGCATATAAATATAAAAAATGTGTATTTTTTTGCACATTTATGTGTTTACGCTGGTTACCGTGTAGGCCGAGTTTAGAATCCGTAGGCCGAGTTTGGCGTCAAGAAGCAGTGTTAGACTTTTGACAATATCTCAACGATTGGTTCCTCTTTATCACAATTTATGGTACATACACGCACGCAAAACAACGTACGAATTTCATAAGAAACACTTATGAATTTTTGCCACAAAAAATCAGTATGAATTTCATTGATTTGCCTTATGAAAAATAATGTTGACAAAGAAATAATAAATCGGAGCAGACTGAAACCTAACCATGAACGTTAAGCTTACGAGGCCCGTGTGTTGATCACTCGTCTTTCAACGCTTGTGAAGATGAAATGATTAAAGGCGTATACAGTCCGCATCGTGCTCTCTTGCCGTGCGGATCTATTTGCTTTTTGCTGAAGGAAGTGTTACTACTACCTAAAGCTACAACAAATTTAAACAGCACTTTTCAGTGCTCAACCTGTAAAATTTTTACCTTGTTCAACTTTATTCCTCTTCGATCCTTGTTTGCACCCTACCCGAGGTAATCCTTCTTGGATATCGATTTGGAAAATTCCTCTTCGATCCTTCAGATTCTTATAGTAATCTGCTTGGAAGTCGATTTGGATAAAAATTTACTGCCGCCATGGCGCCTAAACGCAAAAGAAAGGGGCAAACTCTTGACCCCCCTTCTGAAGAAATTAATTTGAGTAATCAATTTGATTTGCTCACGGATGATGAGAATGATCCATCATCCAAGAAAAATTCTAGTAAACTTTCCCGGCTTAATGCCAAAAAGGAAAAGATTCCCCCTATTGTGATAACCACTTCCGATTTCCATGCTCTTCGCATGGAACTTTTGAACTTGGTGAAAGTTAAGTTTTCTCTACAAATTGGACGTCGGGGTGAATGCCGTGTATTGGCTGAAACCTTGGACGGATTTAAATGTCTTCTCAAGTATCTTACTGAGAAGAAGCACAAATTTTTTACTTACGACACCAAAACTGAACGTGTGTTCAAGGTTGTCATGAAAGGACTGCCCAGTGGTGAATCCCTGGATCAGATCAAAGATGAACTGGCAAAATAACTTGGAGTTGTGCCACTCCAAGTAATCAAAATGAAAATGAAATCCCGTCCTGGCGATTCGCGCAACGGGATTTCTAATGATTTTTATTTAGTTCACTTCAAATCTAGTGAACTAAACAACCTTAAGGCCTTAGAAAAAGCTAGCCTTATGCTCCATGTCCGAGTGAAGTGGGAACACTTCAGGAAGACTGGAGGAAATTTCCAAAACCTCACTCAGTGCCGTAAGTGCCAGGGATGGGGTCACGGAACTAAAAATTGCTACATGCCAGCTAAATGCATGAATTATGGTGATTCCTCTCACGCAAAGGACGACTGTCCTGTGAAGGAAGATCCTAAGAAATTTAAATGTTCAAATTGTGGTGAAAACCACAAATCCAATTTTTGGGAATGTAAGACTCGCAAAGCGATCCTACAATCTCGTTCTAACCGACAGGTAAGAAACGCTCCACGTTTCCGACCAGGTACAAATCCCTCTGCTGTTAACAACGGTCAGCGAGGAACAAATTCTACATTCGTACCCGTAGGTACAAATATCACCCCTGCTTCAAATGTTTCATCTGTACCTACTCCCCTCGCTGCAAAGTAATTCTAACGGAAATTTTGACAATTTTGACTTAGGAAGCATTACTGCCCCTAAAATGGAATTTTTACAGAAATCATTAATTGACATGATTTCTGATATGCTTAAATCTAACTCCATGTTTGATGCTATTCAAACTGGAGTAAAATTTGCAAATAATATTGTCATGACTTTAAAATTCAGTAATGGATTTTAAAGCATTAAATATTGTAAATTGGAATGCTCGATCTCTTAAAGATAATGAAGACGAGCTATTTAACTTTTTGAGAGTTCATAACGTGCATATTGCCGTTATAACTGAAACGTTCCTTAAACCTGACCATAAGGTTAAGAAGGACGCAAATTACTTGATTTATAGAAATGATCGTCTTGATGGAACCTGTGGTAGCGTTGCCATCATTATTCATAGACGAATCAAACATAAAATTCTTTCTTCATTTGAAACCAAAGTTTTTTAAACTTTGGGAGTTTCTGTTGAAACAAAATTTGGACAACTAACGTTTATAGCTGCCTATTTGCCATTCCAATGCGTAGGCCAGAAAAAGTATTTTCTCAAGGGTGACCTCCAGAAACTTACCCGTCATAGGTCTAAATTCTTCATTATTGGTGATTTTAATGCAAAACACCGCTCATGGAATAATGCTCAAAGCAATTCCAATGGTAATATTCTGTTTGATGATTGTGCTGCAGGTTATTACACTATTCAATATCCAAACAGCCCAACATGCTTTTCTTCTGCAAGAAATCCCTCAACTATTGATTTGGTCTTAACTGATTCATGTCAACTTTGTAGCCAATTGGTTACCCATGCTGACTTCGGTTCTGATCACCTTCCAGTAACTTTTGAAATATCCCAAGAAATAATTTCTAATCCCAACAGCTCTACTTTCAATTACCATAGAGCTGATTGGGAGCAGTATCGAACATTTATGGAATATAACTTCGATCCAAACATTCCTTTGCAAACCAAAGATAAAATTAATTATGCTCTTGAATCTTTGACTACTTCTATAGTTGCAGCAAGAGCTGCCTCAGTACCAAAATGCGAGGTTAAATTCGATTCAATTATAATAGACGACGATCTTCAGCTCTTGATCCGTCTTAAAAATGTCCGTAGGAGACAATATCAAAGAACACGCGATCCTGCCATGAAGGTTATCTGGCGGGATTTGCAAAAACAAATTAAAAAGCAATTCTCTGCCCTGAGGAACAAAACTTTTGAAAATAATGTTTCTAAATTAGACCCGAGTTCCAAACCCTTTTGGAAACTCACAAAAAATTTGAAAAAACCTCAAAAGCCTATTCCAGCGCTTAAAGAAGGTGGTAAAATTTTGATCACAAATTTGGAAAAAGCTCAAAAACTTGCTAAGCAATTCGAGAGTTCCCATAATTTCAGTTTGGGTCTTACTAGTCCTATTGAGAATCAGGTTGCTGGGGATTTTCTGAATATTTTCTCTCGGGAAAATATTTTTGATGATTCCTGGGGGACTGATTTGGACGAAGTAAGGTCTATAACTAAAAACATTCAAAATATGAAAGCTCCAGGTGATGATGGAATTTTCTATATCCTCATCAAAAAACTCCCAGAGAGTACCTTGTCTTTCTTGGTAAAATTATTTAACAGATGTTTCCATTTGGCATACTTTCCTGATAAATGGAAAAATGCAAAAGTTGTTCCAATTTTGAAGCCGGATAAAAATCCAGCTGAAGCTTCTAGCTACCGCCCAATAAGTTTGCTTTCTTCAATAAGTAAACTTTTTGAAAAGATAATTTTGAATAGAATGATGCTTCACATCAATACGAACTCAATTTTTGCAGATGAGCAGTTTGGATTTCGCCATGGGCATTCAACTACTCATCAACTCTTAAGAGTTACCAATTTAATTCGTTCAAACAAATCGGAAGGCCACTCAACTGGAGTTGCTCTTCTAGACATAGAAAAAGCATTCGACAGTGTTTGGCATGAAGGTTTGATTGCTAAATTGAAAAAGTTTAATTTTCCACTTTATATTATGAAATTAGTTCAAAATTATTTAACTGACAGAACTCTGCAGGTATATTATCAAAATTCCAAATCTAATCGACTACCTGTTAGAGCAGGAGTTCTTCAGGGTAGCATTCTTGGGCCTATATTGTATAACATTTTCACTTCGGACCTCCCTGATTTGCCTCAGGGTTGCCACAAATCTTTGTTCGCTGATGACACAGGCATTTCCGCTAAAGGAAGAAGTATTCGTGTTATTTGCAGCAGACTGCAGAAAAGTTTAGATATTTTCTCTTCTTATTTACAAAAATGGAAGATTTCTCCCAACGCTTCCAAAACTCAACTTATAATATTTCCACATAAGCCTAGAGCTTCCTTTTTGAAACCTAGTAGTAGTCACATAGTCACTATGAACGGAGTTCCAATTTCCTGGTCAAACCAAGTGAAATATCTTGGATTAATACTTGACCAAAAATTAACTTTTAAAGATCACATTGAGGGCATTCAAGCCAAATGTAACAAATATATAAAATGTTTGTATCCTCTTATAAACAGGAAATCCAAACTTTGCCTGACGAATAAACTTCTAATATTTAAACAAGTTTTTAGACCGGCCATGCTTTACGCTGTGCCAATATGGTCTTGTTGTTGCACTACCAGGAAAAAAGCACTTCAAAGGATTCAGAACAAAGTTCTGAAAATGATTTTGAAGTTGCCTCCCTGGTACAGTACTACTGAGGAACATAGAATTTTGAATGTTGAGACTTTAGAACAAATGTCCAACAAAATAATGAATAATTTCAGGCAAAAATCGTTGCAATCCTCAATTGCAACGATAAATTCCCTTTATACTTAGATATGATTTAGTTTTAGTTTTTAGTTTTAAGATATCAATTGTTATACTGACATGCAGGTTAAAAAACCTGTTTAAAATACTGAATTGCCAAGACATGAACAATGTAAAAACACTTAGATATATATCATAACAATTAAGGCTGGTACGTTACTGCAGTAACTGGAGCACCTAGGTTAAAAATGAAATGTAATTTATTTTGAATTTGGAACAAATAAAGAGTTAAAAAAAAAAAAAAAATTAAAGGCGTATAAGAGCTACCTCATGTTACCCGAAAATCATTCATAAGTCACGCTTTTGAAATTCATATGTGTTGTTCATAAGTCGAGCCTTATTAAATTCTCATGTCTATTTGCCTCAGTGTACGGAAAGGTAAATAAATTTGGAAGCCATCAGTAATAATAACATTTCGTTTGGTGCTAAACTGCACTAGATTAATAAAGACTAAGTGTGGGTTGTTCTTAATAGGCCGGAAATGGGGTAGTTAACCCTACTTTCATCCTTCATACAAGGTTGAAATGGTTCATGACGTACTTCAATTACTCCATTTAATTTCTCGATGTATTTTCATGATAATATTAATCCATATCTATTCAAATATTGATATGCAAAGTAGGGTCAATTTTGGCTTTAGTAGGCCGCTATGCACTGTGTTTTTTGCTAGATCTGAATCACTTTTTATGACGTTGCAAACCCTTTTTACCAGATAAGTAAGTTTCTACTACAAAATGCTGCTTATAATAGGACAGCTGTAAGTGGAAACCGATCCGAATTGAAGCAGGTTGCCGACAATACTCATGCGCACATGAGAAGTTTAGAGAATTGTTTACACCAGAGTCGATGTTAACAGAATCATCAGTAAATCATTATGTTGTGGCAGGTAAACGTAAAAGTATCATGCAAATGGATTTGCATGGATGATTGTCCACGCAGGGGTAGAGACAATCTCTCAAAAACTGTCCACATGGACTCTGGATAGCCCCTTTAAAACATGAGCTATTAGTTCAATTTATATCCTTCCTCATAATTCTCAAACCCTCTATAGTTTGGAACTCTCCAATATTCAATTTATGTTTTTACTCTGGTGGACGAACTAGTGACACTATCTAAATCGAATTCACAATGAGGAACCGTTGTTTGCGGATGGAGTTTTAGCCGGTATTCTTTTTTGTGGATTCTTTGATACTTGGTTGTTGGTAAAAAAGATACCATTTTGGATCAGTATTTTTACTGATATAGTTAAAGAGATGAACCAGCCTATGGCTGCAAATCTCTGTATAAAGATAACATAATATACTACCAAAGATCAGGCAGCTAGGAATTGGGAAAAAGGAATATCGGCTAAAACTCCATCCGCAAATAGCGGTACCTCTGTTTACAAGCCGCTCTACAGATATACACAGGCGAACGTAATACAAGGTTCAATGGCAAACAAATTCACTGGATAAAAAACAACAATTTTCGATTCCAGCATCATTACTTTGTGTCCTTAAGCGAGGCGTTAGTATGGTGGTAAGTTTGTTTTTCTTTTATTTGCATTGAAAATCGATTGCTTCCTCCAAAATAAACACCTCTAAGGCAACATTAAAAGTCGGTGCAACAGTAATTTTTAAATCTTGTTCACTCCATCGACGAGCGTTGACCGTACCGGACGTGCATTGTTTTCTCTCCGTCGTTCTTGAGCTGTGTTTTTTCCCGTTTCGGGTTTTTTTTACGCCATCGCGCAAGTGTGCAAGTGATAGTGCTAGTTGATAATACCACAAGCAGCCAGCAACGCTCTTCGTGGAATCGAGCTTCCCCAGCCGTCCCTGACGGTAGCATTTTTTTTCCAATCGTGCCAAACCGAACTGTCAACAACGATCAGCACCACCGGATAGCAGCGTAGATCGTCTTCACCATCATAACGTTGTACCGGATAAGTAGCAAATATATTGTATTGCCCTTTGTTCTCGTTCTATTCTTCTTCCTTTACTCCCTTTCCCCGCAAATAGTTTTTTTTTGATTCGCTTTCTCCTTCCCTGTGTGTTCTGTGTACCCTAGTGTGTGTAGTTTTTTTTTTAAATCTATTGCGGTGGTAGTTGCCCCGCAATGGATAGTAGTAGTGATGGCGAGGGGACTTCCCTTTCTGCCGTTCCCACTGACGATGAGCAGTCCGATGTGGAAATGAAATCCCGTATGACAAAAAAGAATACCGGAACCATCCCAAAGGTTAAGCCTTCACCGTCCCCACCTTCTCCCCTCTCACCACCCACACCGTCTCCCTCTACCCCACCTAGCCCGTCACCCCCAACACCGACTAAGCCGTCTCCGCCAACACCGCCTATCCCTGTAAAACTAACGCAAGCTGCCCCCCGCCACAAGGCATACCCAGACGCCTCGAAAGGTCCATGGGTTGTTTTCTTCCGGCCCAAGCAAAAAGCTCTAAATGTTAACCGGATCGAAAAGGATCTTTTCAATCGTTTCTCGTCCGTGACCGACGTTTTGAAGGTGCGGCCAGACAAACTGCGCGTCACTGTTGGTAGTCGTAAGCAGGCAAACGAGATTGTTGCCTGCGAGCTCTTTACGTTAGAGTATCGTGTTTATATCCCATGTCACGACGTGGAAATCGATGGAGTGGTCACCGAGTCGAGTATGACCAGCGACGACTTCCTGAAGAGGGGGGTTGGTGTCTTCAAGAACCCCACCCTTCCTGAAGTAAAAATTCTCGACTGCATTCAAATGCAGTCAGCGTTCCTGGATGGGACGAAAAAAACCTACTTGCTATCAGACTCGTTTCGGGTGACCTTCTCCGGATCGGCACTGCCAGATTACGTCAGGATTGGAAGGGTTCGACTTCCTGTGCGGTTGTTTGTACCGAAGGTGATGAACTGCACAAAGTGTAAACAATTAGGCCACACCGCTGCCTTCTGCGGCAACAAGCCACGCTGCGATCTGTGCGGCGAGAAGCATGCGGAGGGTGCTTGTAGTACTCCTCCCAAATGTGTTTATTGTTTGGCATCTCCGCATCCTCTCGCAGATTGCCCTAAGTACAAGCAACAGGGGGAAAAACTTAAACGGTCCCTGAAGGCACGCTCTCAGCGTTCCTTTGCAGAGATCTTGAAGGCTTTTAATCCTCTTCCCAGAATCACTCCGGAAAAAAATGACAACAACCCTTTCAACCTTCTCCCAGTTGATGAGGACGACACTGATGCCGGGGGCAATGACGGAAGTCATTTTGTTTTCCAAGGTCCTTCTAGGAAGCGAGCCAGGAATGGTTTGCAGAAAACTAAAAACACCACTAGCACTGACTCCCAAGCCCCCTTGGATAAATCAAGAGGCCGTGGAAATGTCCCGAAACCCGTTCCACCGGGTTTCAAGCCTGTCGATTACGACAAAGCATTTCCACAGCTTCCGGGAACATCTAAAACCCCAGATATCCCAGTTTCACAGCCAGAACAGCGTAACGCCATGTTCACGTTTTCTGGAATAGTGGACAGCATTCTCGATTTGCTTAACATCTCTGACCCTCTAAGGAACATCATTGATATGATGCTTCCAATCGTGAAACCTCTTCTGAAGCAACTAGCTTCCAAGTGGCCCCTCCTTGCTTCGATCGTATCCTTCGATGGATAATTTTCCAAAAAACGATACGGTATCTCTCCTACAATGGAATTGTAGAAGCATTTTTCCGAAGCTAGACGTGTTCAAATTCTTGCTAAGCAACCTGAATTGTGATGCTTTTGCTCTCTGCGAAACATGGCTTTCTCCAGACATCGATCTTTCTCTTCACAGCTTTAACATTATCCGTCTCGATCGTGTAGACTCCTATGGGGGTGTGCTCTTGGGGATCGACAAACGTCACTCTTTTTACAGAATTGTCCTTCCTGCAATGTCGGGTGTTGAAATTGTCGCATGCCAGGTGAATATTCGAGGTAAAAGCCTCAGTATTGCCTCGCTATACATCCCTCCGAGAACGGCTGTTTCTCATCGAACTTTATCGGACATCTGCTCAGTGCTACCTGAGCCGCGTTTGATCTTAGGGGATTTTAATTCCCACGGTACAGGCTGGGGAGAGCTGTACGATGACAATCGCTCAACCATCATCTATGACCTATGCGACAATTTTAACATGACTATTTTAAACACCGGAGAAGTAACACGAATAGCCAAACCTCCAGCAAAAGAGAGCAGATTGGATTTGTCACTTTGTTCGAACTCACTATCATTGGATTGCATGTGGGAGGTAATCCAAGACCCCTATGGTAGTGATCATTTGCCCATCAAAATCTCGATCTCTAATGGCTCATCTTCGCAACATCCAATAAACATCGCATACGATCTCACGAGAAACATCGATTGGGAAAAATACGCGAACGCGGTCCGTGGCGGCTCAGAATCGGTCGACGTTCTCTCTCCGTTGGATGAGTACTCCTTCCTATCGCGGCTCATAGTGGATTGCGCGCTTCAAGCTCAAACGAAGCCAGTTCCTGGTGCTTCCATTCGTAAACGTCCTCCCACTGTGTGGTGGGACAAGGAATGCACCAACGCGAATAATGATAAGTCAGCTGCGTTTAAACAACTTCGTAAGCACGGTTCCTACGAATACTTTGAGCGGTACACGGCACTGGAGGAAAAATTTAAGAGCTTGATCAAGGCCAAAAAACGCGGCTACTGGCGTCGGTTCGTCGAAGGGTTAACGCGAGAAACTTCCATGAAAACGCTCTGGAATGTCGGCAGGAGAATGCGTAACGCGCCATCGTCGGTCAATGAGGACAAGGAGTACTCTAACAGATGGATTTTTGATTTTGCGCGCAAAGTTTGCCCTGATTCGGTTCCGGTTCGAAACAACACTCGCGATACGTCGGTGGAAAAGAATAACATGGACTCCCCGTTCTCGATGCTTGAATTCTCAATTGCTCTTCTTTCATGCAACAACTCGGCTCCAGGAATGGATCGAATCAAGTTCAACTTGCTCAAAAACCTCCCAGACGTCACTAAGAGGCGCTTGTTGAACTTGTTCAATCAATTCCTGGAGCAAAACGTTGTTCCGGACGATTGGAGACAAGTGAGAGTTATAGCCATTCAGAAACCCGGTAAACCCGCGTCGGATCATAACTCGTACCGTCCCATCGCGATGCTGTCGTGCATTCGGAAATTGTTGGAGAAAATGATTCTTTTTCGTTTGGACAAGTGGGTCGAGGCGAATAGCTTACTCTCAGATACGCAATTTGGATTTCGAAGGGGCAAAGGAACGAACGACTGCCTTGCGTTGCTTTCAACTGAAATCCAATTAGCCTACGCTGAAAAACAGCAGATGGGTTCAGTTTTCTTGGACATTAAAGGTGCTTTTGATTCTGTTTGCATCGACATCCTTTCGGACAAACTCCATACCAGTGGGCTTTCACCAATTATCAATAATTTCTTGTACAATTTATTGTCCAAGAAACAAATGAGCTTCTCTCATGGCAACTCGGCAATTTCACGAATTAGCTACATGGGGCTCCCTCAGGGCTCATGTCTGAGTCCCCTTCTGTACAACTTCTATGTTAAAGACATTGACGATTGTCTTGCCGAAAATTGCACGCTAAGGCAGCTTGCAGATGACGGCGTGATCTCCGTTGTTGGGCCAAAAGCACCGGACCTGCAAGGACCATTGCAAGATACCTTGGACAATTTGTCTACATGGGCAATGAATCTGGGTATCGAATTCTCTCCGGAGAAAACTGAGATGGTTGTTTTTTCTAGGAAGCTTTATCCAGCACAGTTGCAGCTTCAACTTATGGGTAAAACAATCACTCACAGCATGTCTTTCAAGTATTTAGGTGTCTGGTTCGATTCCAAATGCACTTGGGGAAAACACGTTGCGTATCTGAGTCAGAGGTGCCAACAAAGAATCAATTTTCTTCGTTGTATTACCGGCACTTCGTGGGGAGCCCATCCGGAAGATCTGATAAGACTTTACAAAACCACCATTCTATCGGTTTTGGAGTATGGTAGCTTTTGCTTCCAATCGGTGGCGAATACCCACATCTTGAAGCTGCAACGGATTCAATATCGTTGTATACGAATCGCACTAGGTTGTATGCATTCGACGCATACAATGAGTCTGGAAGTACTTGCGGGCGTACTTCCCTTACCAGATCGGTTCGCGGAATTGTCGTTTCGGTTCCTTATCCGCTGTGAAGTCATGAACCCGTTGGTGATCGAGAATTTTGAGAAGCTGCTTGAACGAAATCCGCAAACACGATTCATGAGGTTGTACTACGAGTACATGACTCTGGAAATTAGCCCCTCCCCGTTCAATACCAATGAAGTATCCTACGATTTCAGTTGTTATTCCGTAAGATTCGATTTCTCAATGAGGGAGGAAATTCAAGGAATACCAGAGCCTCATCGCCCCCTGATTGTACCATCCATCTTCGCGAACAAATACCGCCACGTCAATGCCGAGAAGAGATTTTTCACTGATGGGTCCACAATAAATACGTCCACTGGTTTTGGTGTATACAATGATCTCCATAGTGCCTCATATCAGCTTAAAAAACCATGTTCGGTATACGTTGCAGAACAAGCAGCTATATTGTATGCGTTAGAGTAGATCTCCTCACGTCCCCCTGATCACTACTTCATTTTTTCGGATAGTCTAAGTTCTCTGGAACTATGCTATGCGTTCTATAAGGCCGATGAAGCACTCGACGTATTTCCTGAACGAAATACGATCGTCACTGAGTGCTTTATCAAACAGCTCACATATCATCACCTTAGTATGGGTCCCTTCTCATTGCTCTATCCCGGGCAATGAGAAAGCAGACTCGCTGGCTAAGGTGGGCGCTATGGAAGGCGACATTTACGAGCGACAAATCGCCTACAATGAATTTTTCACAATTGCTCGTCAGCAAGTCCTCATCAACTGGCAACAAAAGTGGAATGATGGTGAACTGGGAAGATGGTTACATTCGATCCTCCCACAGGTGTCGATCAAACCCTGGTTCAAGAGATTGGACGTGGATCGCGATTTTATCCGGGTAATGTCCAGGCTCATGTCCAATCACTACTCGTTAAACGCACACCTCTACCGCATAGGGCTTGTAGATAGCAGTTTGTGTGCCTGTGGAAACGGCTATCACGACATTGAGCATGTTGTCTGGTCTTGCACCTCACATCATGTGGCGAGATCCGAACTAATTGAATCCCTCAGGGCCCGAGGGAAACAACCTTATACACCAATTAGAGACGTTCTGGCTTGCCGTGATCTCGATGTTATGAGATTAATTTACGTATTTTTAAAAAGTGCTGATTTGTGTATTTAGTAGTGTTTTGTGTTTTAATTCTTTCATTCTTTCATCACTATCCCAACCCAAGTCCCCTCTTGTTTCATTTCAGCTGTGCTTTCAATGCTTCGATATCCACAGCACATGCCCGCCAATACAGTGCAGTGACACTCATCCGTCGAATGAAGCAGAAAGAAAATTTACCAATATCCCTTTCCCTTTGCCCCTCCCCTTTCCTCTAAATAAATGTATTTATTAATCTCGAGTAAACCGCGAGTATTCGGCCCCCATTCTACTAACATTAGTTGTAAAAAAAATTATAAAAAATTATATTTAAATTAATTTGGCTCCGCAAAGCTACCGCATTTGAGCCTTTACAAATAAATGGATTATAAAAAAAAAAAAATCTTGTTGAATACGAGGTAATGACGGATTTCACGCCAACTCATCCAGTGGTTGGCAGCACCCTCTCAGAACCTTATGGAACTTTGTGGGTGTGGAGACTTAGCAATTTTAAGCAACTTTGCGTACTTTTTTTTTCAAAATTTATCTCGCCTAACATTTGATAAGGGTCAAAGTTTTTTGTCGATTTTTTTCAAATCGATATAGCTTAAAAATGACAAGCCCTACAAAAAAGTGATGTATGGCGAACTTTTAGCAAATAATCTGAAATTTTATAAAAAAATTTAAATAAAATAAAAAATCGGTTTCTACACTCTAAAAAAATATATTTAAAAATTAAAAGTCATTTTCCCAAAAATGGTACCCCTCAGATTTGCTTGATATTTTTTCTCATGAAAGGCAATATAATTACCTAACTTTTCTTCATACATCGCAAAGTGGGTGCTTTTAAGGAAAAAAAGTTGTTCGAACAACAACTTTTTCATGTTAATTTTTTTTTAGCGTGTTTCACTCAAAGTCGAATAGTAATACGCGCACAACCTTATTAAAATTCGATTAAACTTTATGGGTATACTTTTCGATAATCTGGGCGAAATCTAGCCTAACATTTGAAAAGGGTACAGAGAAGTTACCTGCAAATCGTCCAATAAGAGTTCAGAACAATACGTTCTAATGAGGAACAGCCATCTCAGCATGGTTTGCACTTTCCTGTGATGGATTGTATTATAATATATGCATACACTCTATCCAACTTCTATAAAACCACCCTCAAATTGTTCCAAATCAACAGGTAAACTAAGTAAAAATCACTTAGTATGTTTTATTCATGAAAAGATTTCAATTCATGTATTTGTGATTAATTTAATTAGAAAAATAATCATTCATTTATTTTTATGTATTAGGTGTGTCCATTAGTAAGCAATATGCATATATGTTTATACCTCATCTCTCAAGTGAATACATATAATAGCGCAGGTAACTTAACGATTATTTAAGACATGCCTAAAATAATCGTTAAGTTACCTGCTATATAGCAGTTATATAACAACGCAGGTAGTCACATGAGAGATATAAGGTATAAACTTAAAGCACCGCAGTCTGTTTCTACCGACATAATCTAATATTTAAGTTTGGTGATATCACAACAATGCTCATAGTTGCTGTAGTGCATAGTTGTTGAAAGTGTAGTGCTGCATAGTTGTTGGAACAATAATCAAGCTACGATACATCCTTTCGAAATTTACTACATAAAAGAAAACAAGTTGGAAAATTTAAGCTTTATTATTATTTCAGAAGTATTGACCCATGATACAATAGCAGTTCAATTATTTATATCAAAATTGTTAGATTTCATTAAACAATCTATTAGTTTCACAAAAATTACTTTCATGTCAGATGGAGCAGCAGGCTCATTACAAAAATAAAAAGAATTTTGCCAGTTTGTGCAACTTCAAGTCCAAGTATGGATTGGAAGCAGAATGGCACTTCTTCGCAACGTCTCATGGGAAAGGCCCATGTGACGCAATTGGAGGAACTCTCAAACGAATGGCAAAGAGAGCAAGTCTTGCTCGAGATTATGGAAACACAATCACAACTCCACAAGAACTGTATGACTGGGCAGTTAAACAAACAGATACAAGCATAACAAAATTGAACTTCTGCTTCATATCAAATGATCAATACACAAAGATGTCCAATGAACTCAAGGAGCTGTTCAGTCATGTAAAAACTATACCTGGTACACAAAAATTTCATTGTTTTGTACCTATTTCTCAAAACATAATTTCTACTAAGCGATTTTCACATTCAAAGGAAACTCCGAAAAATTTCACTCTGTTTCCGATAGACTAATAATCAATGAAAAACTCAAATTATGTATGGAGAATTATAGGAAAATAAATTATGCACTAAACAAAAACACTAGAGTTTTCATTTATTAAAACACCATTCGAAATGCAGGAAAATCCTCTGTATTAGGCCCTTTCAAATGTTAGGCAAGATTTTTGTTTTAAGCACGCCCAGATTATCAAAAGGTCAAAATCTTTATGCTCATTAAGTTTCAACGGATTTTAATAAGGTTGTGCGCGTATTACTATTCGACTTTGAGTGAAACACGCTAAAAAAAAAATTAACATGAAAAAGTTGTTGTTCGAACAACTTTTTTTCCTTAAAAGCGCCCACTTTGCGATGTATGAAGAAAAGTTAGCCTTTCATGAGAAAAAATATCAAGCAAATCTGAGGGGTACCATTTTTGGGAAAATGACTTTTAATTTTTAAATATATTTTTTTAGAGTGTAGAAACCAATTTTATAATTTATTTAAATTTTTTTTATAAAATTTCAGATTATTTGCTAAAAGTTCGCCATACATCACTATTTTGTAGGGCTTGTCATTTTTAAGCTATATCGATTTGAAAAAAAAATCGACAAAAAACTTTGACCCTTATCAAATGTTAGGCGAGATAAATTTTGAAAAAATAAGTACTCAAAGTTGCTTAAAATTGCTAAGTCTCCACACCCACAAAGTTTCATAAGGTTCTGAGAGGGTGCTGCCAACTCCGAAGACGAGTTGGCGTGAAATCCGTCTAAATGTAATGTGAAAGTTTTGTGATGGTGGTTTATTTTTATTGGGAATCCATCAGTTGCCGGTAGGTAAAAGTTAAGTTTTCTAAAATATTAAAACAATCCTTTCAGTGAGATTTGTTTTACCTCACAACCGTAAACTCTAATTAACTTTCGAACCTGAATTTCAATCGGTTTTGCACAGAACCCTTCGTTGATCTCATTTTATAACTCAATTAAATTTTCAACCTTGCCCCACGCAACCATCACTGTACGGTCGCTGCATCACCGTTTAGGGAGCGCTTATTTGTTCTATAATCCGGTGTAACCTCCTAAAAACCCAACAATGTTACCAATCATCCGACCATGGCAAACAAATTTCTAATTTGACGCATGAAAACTCCCTAAACTCAATATAATGTAGCGGTGGAGAGAGCGGAATGATTTTTTTGTATACATTTAGGGATCCCAATTTTTGAACCATCGCTTGATTAGTGTCGGGAACCATAATTCAGCAACCTACGTATGATGGTGGACACGAATTTCCCCCTCTTTGCACATTGTTGAATCATATATTCTAACCCATGTACTTTTGGCATACTCCACCTTCTACAGAAAGGCTGTAGTATCACAAGAAAATAATTTTGAAGAATTTTTCCCGATACTGGTCCTCTGTTTATTCAAGTAGATAACGGTTTGCTGCCTCGCAAAATGTGTGATCGGATTGAAAGAGGAAGTGATTTTCATAGATATAACACTAGAAACGGGGATAAAGTAAGAACACCACATCTTTGGAATAATGCTTCACAAAATTCATTATTTTTCAAAGGTATAAATGCTTTCAATTCGATACCTAGACACATCAAACATGCAACTACACTAACAGAATTAAAGAGACGCTGCATTTCACATGTAAAAGCTTTTTATTGAGCAGTTTTATTTTTATGAATTGATAAATAATGTATTTTGACGAAGTTATTATTTTGTATGGACACTGTCATAAAAACATTTTAGTAATTTGTGTAGCATATAAAAAAAAACTACATTGTTCACCACGATGGTGATGGTGGATTTTTTTTTGTAGTAGTAATAGTAAAACAATAATTTTGAGTTGTCTACAATGGCGTCCGTAGACCTCTTTATGATGCCGTCTTATATATAAGGCGTTATTGTGAAGTGTATTGATTTAAGTGATCCAGAGAATGGATTGCGCGCTACTGTCCAAAATACTGCAGAACGTATTTCTGGATCAACAATAGAAAAGGGCCCATCAGCATTTGTAAACAAACCGTTCCAAAGCCCTTTACTCACAATGCGAAGGCCACCCACGCAAACCAACACCATCATCGGATAGGGGAAACTTCTACCTACACGATTATGGTGTTGGTTTGTGTGGGTGGCCTTCGATTTGTGAGGAATGGGCTTTGGAACGGTTTGTTTACAAATGCTGATGGGCTCTTTTCTATTGTTGATCTAGATTTGTTCACAAGATTAAAGCGACCTGTGCTTTGCAAAAGTTGAAATGTATTCGAGTTAATTGAGGTTTTGATTAATGTTTATGTCATATTAACCATATTAAAATGTGGTACATTGCCTATGTTTATGACTCTCTTGGTATATTATATAAAACATTGTCATCCTTTACAGGCCGTCAGAGGTGTTTTGAAGTGTTTATAGGTTTACACTTAACATTTTAAAGCTTAATTGTATCCATAAGACGTTTTAATGTTCATCAATTAATTTAAAACTTTAAATTACTATCAAATATCCAAATTTGTTTAAGTGTTGAGAGATTTACATTAAAACATAGAGAAAATCGATAAACATGTTATTTAAAAATAAACATCTATTATTTGGAACATCCTGTGCTAGATTACTAATTATTTCATAAATTTACAAGAAGTATAGGTTAGGGAATATTTAAGATACCCAAGGAACAGTCGAGCGAATTTTCCGCCCATCAGGAATTTATTTGGTGGCAAATGCTTGCTGAGTACGGTGAAATGATTGCCCTAGGGGAAATTGCCAGAGTTAATAATAGTAATAGTGATAGTGGTTTACCACCCATTACACTTTTTCAAATATTTTTGCATTTTTTTTATAAATATCTAAAGCTATACAGTAGGAAATTAGTGCCTTTGAATAGAACTTTTGATGTGTACTGCTGCGAAAAAAGCATCTAAAAGCAAAAGGAGGAGGACAATGGCGACAATAATGTCTAAAGACAGGATCTATAGACACATAATTTGGTGAGATCTTTTCATATTATTTTACTGACAATGGATATTCCCAATCGTGTTTTACATCATGCTTTATTAAATACGCACTGGATTCAAAGCATTGATCTGAATCTGAAGGTGTGTTTGCAGTTCCATTAGCCATGTGATATCGGAACTGTAGACATGTGGAGCTTATGAATTGGTATGAATTATCAAACATTTTAAAATGGGTTTCTGGATCAAAAGTAGAGCTAGCACCTTCTAATTCCCGGCCTAAAGCTGCTTTCAGTTATCTCTAATATGATAATTTCAAGTACATTTCTTCCATAATACCACTTGCAAGAAATTTTGCAAACAATATTTGAATGTTAACTTGTATGATACATGACGCTCCTTTTATATGCATCATAGTGATAGAAATTCACATTACTTTTTTCAACTGTGTAGGCTAAAAACCATTTTCAACCAACTTGGCCAAATTCAAGAACGGTTACTCTCAAGGTAATGATCAAAATGTGTTTTGAAATAAAATTAAGCATGAGACATTTTTATTGTATCACACTCAATTCTGTAACGCGATTTTTTTTCGTCTCTTTGCTACCAAGTGTAATGCAACATGTTCAAAACATAAAAAAAAACCAAAAATACCATAATGGAATTAAAAAATGTGTACCCATCCTGCATAAGGGCAAAATAAAAAAAAAATAAAATAGAGTAAAAACATAATTGAGTGTTATTTGATTACAATTTAATTACCGATGGTCATAGCCAAGGTTGCAAAGACTCATTTCAGCTAAAACAATGTTTTTCTAAATTATGAAATAATTAGATGCCATGATCAAATTTTGAATTGGTAGGATACAAGAAGAGGTTGCAAAGAATGTGTTTGACATATTAAACCTGTTTATTTCACTTCATGAGAGTCACAATCAGCGATTTTTCACAAACTCACTCACTCACTCACTCACTCACTCAGCGATCAGCAAATCGCTGATTGTGACTCATAGAAAGCAAAATTTACAGGTTTTATGTTTCCAACGCATACTTTGTAACCTCTTCTTGTAAGTTACAAGTAAAACATGCCATCATACCATCTTTTGGTTTTATTATTCCGAAAAACATTATTTTAGCTGAAATGAGTCTTTGCAACCTTGGTCATAGCCTACTTCGATGCCACGCTTGTATTTGCGTCGAATATTTTTTTGTTGGTTTTTTTTTTTTTCATTAGAGTTGATATCAAAAAACATACTTTTGCACTAACTTTCGAAAGTTTCCGAAACAGGGATGTGATTTTTGAAAAGCTGATAAAGATTCCTTTAGACAATGCCAAATTGGAAGAGAAAAAAAATCTGTTGTATACATCATCTGAAAGAGCTTTGTTTTCTGCGCACAACGATATTTTTTTTCGATCCCACAGACTTTTATCTCGAGTTTTAAATCAAGATTTAATGTTTGACACTCAACTATCAAATTGACAGCTCGCTCACATACAAAGTCCCTCCGAGGGGCGCTAAGATAATGATTTTTGCGAATGTTATTGCTCTATTTAAAATTGTTAGAAGACACGGTTTTTTCGACGCCAATTGAATTAGAGTGCGAGCACGCGGTAGTGGTAGAAGGGCTCTTCGCAAAGCGCCGTGGTATGAGAGGTCCCTTTTGTTCCCCCGTTGTTTGGATGGAAGATGGACTTTGACGTCAAACTCCGTCATCCGTTTGATCGGTCTTTGTCATGAAGCAGGATCTAAACTCCATTGATGATGATGATATTAAACTTCTTTCGGTTGCTCTTCTACAGCCAACTCTCCATAACTCTATGATCCCTTCAATATCAATGTATAAATTTCATTTTTATATATGAAATTTAATAAACTCATGTTGATCTTCGTCAAGCTTCGTCTACAATTTGGACTTCTACATAAACACATGACAAGCAGCTAAACTTGATGAGTTCGTTCCATTTGGTAAATTTTTATCTTTTCAAACCAGTAACGTTGAGAGATCACCTTTTTGTGGTGCGTTACTGGTACCGTGCCGATTCAAATTTCGGACACTTAAACTCGAATTTCGGACACTTTTAAAAGTTGATTATCTCGGTCGAATATGATCCACATGTCTTGTAAATTTTAAATTTTTTTGACTAGTGCCCTCCACGATCATCTAACATTATTACTTTATATCTAACTGGATGTAATATTTAATTAAAAATGAAAGTGTCCGAAATTTGAATCGTCCGAAATTTGAATCGGAACGGTATAAGATCTACCACCGAACCCTAGTCGTGACAAATTCAAACTAGGGAATCAGGATTTTCCAATTATCAAAGGATAACATTTTATTCCTTGTTCCTTGTATGACTTGATAATAGTGACAAGACTCGGACACCACCGCATTTCTATATTGTATATTTCAAATCAAAAATATTGTTTATGTTCATAGATTTCACATAATCCTTTTCCCTCTTCTCTTTTCAGAAAGCGAGTAATGGCGCTATTGCCATAAGTCAAAAAAGGCTAGGACAAGATTTAGTGCTCATGTCCCAACCGTCAGAAGAAAATGGAGCATCACTTAACCTTTCTAGCTTTGATGCTTCCAACGACCAACCAAACATATAATTACCAAAATCTGAACGTACGGTACGAGATGTTTCATTCATTTATTGGATTCTGAAGCATCGTGTTTAAATCTTCGATTTAAACAGGCCCGATGTTTTCTGAATCATCTTGCCCCTTAAATGCTGCACAGTAGGCCTGGCCGTTTTGATATGTGTGACGCATCTTAGATGTGAAACATATGTCAAATAGACAAGAAAAATGATGTAGGTATATATATCATTTTCCAGGATGCTTTCAAGAACTGACTGTGTTGGTGTTAGATTAGATTAGATTAGATTGTAGCACGGAAACTAAGTCCGATAGCAGTGGGTTCTCTTCTCTGTTTGTCTTGATCAAGCTTAATAACCTCTGATTGTCCTCAACATGTCGCTGTATAAAGGTCCAAAAACGGATTGAATGGATCGATAGTCAAAATCGCATATACACATCTACGGGACAAATCTCCTTCCAGCAACATGATCACACAATTGGTCAAAAAGACGAGCCCCCAAACAGGAAGATGCCCGAATGAGTGAGGAGAAGAGCCAGTGTTGAACCAAAACAAGAAATCGAAAATTAAATAAAATGTATATAATTTGAATGGATACCAAAACATAACCGTCGATTTCAGTCAATTTCCATAGCTTCTTAGCATGAGATCCAATCTAGTATTTCTCAACTGTGGTTTGTGGCTTCAAGGTATTGCAAAGATTGAATGTTTTGTATAAAAAGTGTATAAAATCACTTATATAAAGTAAACAAGTAGTTCATCATGAAATAAACAAATGAACAGCATGGGAAAAACAGATCGATAGACTTTACATTTGCATCACAGAATCAGATTCTTTAAGGGCATCAAACAAACCTTATCAATTTTTAAAAGCCCGTGGCTTAAAAGTTAAAGGAAAATTAAATATGAAGGTTTCAATTTCGAAAAAGGTCATTTTATTTTACTAGCAATATATAACAATTAAATTTAAATTAGAATTTAAAAATCCTTACTACATTATGACTCACAGAAACACCTAAATTTTGAAATAAATTTTGAAATAAATTTTGGAAGACAATTGATGGTCTTCAACCAGATCCATCCAGATTGTAATGTTTCATATTATGAGTAAGACAAGACTTAAGTAGATTTCAAAAGTACTGACAATGTAAGAAAACAAAAAAAAAATATTCAAAAGCACTATCATCATCATCATGATTATCATCATCATCATCATCATCATCATCAACAACATCAATTTTCAACTTTGATGGAGCGTATTAATTTCGTGTTCATCTTGAGTATTGGTTATGTTGGCCATAAAAAAAATATCAACCTCAATTGTAAGAACTAGTGTTTCATCGTGGGATAGGCAAAAGAATGCAGTATGTGCAGATTTTCACCTAACACTACTAGTTCTGGTAGTATCCCATTGATGTTTTGAGGGAAACCGTTCCCGTATCAAGATGATCATGTTGAATCGGTGCTTCGATTTCCTTCAACAGTTGCAAAAATGCATCGGCCATTGCGCTACATTGGGAGGATTAATACAAATGAGTTTGTTCCCAAGTGTAACGATAATATTTGTTTATTTGTTTATTTAATAATTCAACTGACAATTAATGTCTTAATGAATAAAACTTAATCTAAATAGTTATGGTCAACGAAACGAAAACGGTCAAGTAACCGGTGACGAAACACATTTGCTGATACGTTAAAGTCAAATTCTCAATAAAAGTATTTAAATTGTCGGCTGATTGCACGAATTGGCTCATTCTGCGTATAATTTCTGCCTCGTGGCTCCAAAAACAGAAATTCGCGTTTACGAAGAGGTCTCTCAAGAGCATACATATTTAGCTGGGCCAGCAACGTTGGACAGTCGACAGTCGATGTCACCCGTGAGAAGCTTTCCGTGCGTCGCACCACTAGCGGTTCGATGCCCAGAAGACGGCAACGCTCCTCGTACGGTGGCAGGTTCGATGAGTCACGCCAGTTCAAGAAACGAAGAGCATATCTCACAAACTTTCGTTGAACAGATTCGATTCTAGCGATCCAAGTGGCTTGGAAAGGGCACCATACAACTGCACTTGATTCTAATATAGACCGCACAAGTGAGCAGTAAAGTGATCTGAGGCATAACGGGTCCCGGAACTCATCTGCAATTTTGAAAATAAAACCCAGTTGGCGATTGGCTCGGGAAATGATGTCGTTATAATAGATTTTGAAGGTGAGCCCGCAGTCCAGAGTAACACCGAGATCCTTTATTTGTTCTACACGGGCAATGCAACGTCCAAAGAGCACATAGTCAAACATAATTGGTTCGTTTTTACGGTGATAGGAGATGACGTTGCATTTTTCGATGCTCAGGCCCATCAAATTTCTCGTGCACCGGTCAGCGAAAATACATAGCATATGCTGGAGATCCCATTTAGTCCGAGAGGCTTTTGATAATTTTGTAGATTTTGGCGCCATCTGCGTAGAAAAGACGACATCCAGATGGTAAAAACAGAGCGATGTCGTTTAAAAAGATCGAAAACAGCAGAGGTCCCAGGTTGCTGCCTTGCGGGACTCCCGAGTTGTTTGAGAAAACATTTGATTCCGTCGCGCCAATCTTGACTCGTACAGAGCGATTCACTAAGTACGATCTGAACCATTTCACAACCGTAGACGATACACCTAGTATCTCCAAAAGCGGCTTTTAAGTCCATGTATGCAGCATCAACTTGCCATCCAGCATCCAATAATAAAATAAAATAATGCATAACCAGCGACATAACGAGATAACGAAATATATTCGATTAAAAAAGTGAAATTGCATTGATTGTAGTACTTGATTGTCCTCCCACGTGAACATTCGCATTTTCGTTGTTCCTACTGACGGTGATTGTGCGGATGATGCTGATGCGTTTGCTGGTCGATGGAGAGGATGATGTTACACATCAAAGTTGTTGTTCATATAGTTGACGTTGGTTTGAAAGCTCTCCAGGAAAGTACGATGCAAATGCATTCGTACATACGACCCAGAAATAAATGTTCGTGTCCCTTCGTATTTTTTTACGTACAATGTACGCATGCTGTTTTATGACTATACGAATATTTCGTACTAGCTTCCATTCTTGGAATTCTTTTCGCGAATCATTCGTAACAATTCGTGCATGCTACGAAATGATTGATATTGGTAATTTAAACGAAATTAACTTCACATAAAGTACGAATCTATTTCGTTCCAGGAAACAACGAATGAATTGGTGGAACAAACGAACGCTTTCGTTGTTTAAACCAAATTTAACTTTTAGTGTATGGTTTTTGTGCAAATTTTGCTGGGTCTGATCAATCATGGAGTAGAAAGTTCGAAATGTATGGTCGTCAAAGCTCATGCTCATTCTCATATAACTTCACATACATTATCAAAAATCCAAGCTAAAAAAGCTAAAAAAAATGTATACTACAACTTTTATTAGGAACTGAATACGATACAGAAAATGTAAATGGAAAAATAAGCTCTATATAAATGATTTTACTGTATATTCAAGATTTGATAACTTGAATCTGCTGGTAGTTATCAAATTATGCAGAAATGTGTTGAGGTTATCTTAGATATAATACCTGTTTTGATATGGGACCCACCGCACGAGGTCCTAAAGATGCAGAACGACATCGGAGGTGAACTGTAGTATAATAATAATTCAATTATTTAATTAAGGTACACCGAGGCAAGTTTGACCGCGGTGTGGGGACGGCCATTTTCAAATATGAATTCTGAAATGTGGGTCCAATAAAACAGAAAATTCCACACAGCCAATGACATCTACTACACACAAACCCCGGTTGGACAAAAGTTGACTCGCGTGTTCAGTAGTAGCCTCCTGGTTATTGTAGTAACTAAACACTACCAAACAAATCGCATATTTTCTAGTGATGTACACATGGCTCTCATATGTGAAATTCCGTCCAAAGCATACAAATTACCCATTTCCAAGTTGCTCTATGCGTCCTAGTTTTTATAACACAGTTTACGCATACCTTAACTGGGACCTCACAGTCAGTAGTAAAACATTTTCCTCTTTCGTTTTTTGGAAACCCTCATAATTGTTACCGCATGTGCGCTAACAACAAACCTATTTTCCAAACATTACTCACATCGCATTCCATAGCAACTCTGTAAACTTTCCTTTTAGGTCTTTACTTAAAATAAATTCATTCTCAGTTAAGACTCCATAGGCGACTAACGTCACTTATAATATCCAAAGTCCGGTTCTAACAATTATCCCTGATTAACCTTTTTTTAATCAATAATAAATAAGTAAATAAATTAGTTACATGAAACATTACCACCGGAGTGTGGTGTGGAGTTCAAATTATTTTACCTCGAAAAATATTCAGTGTCTTCCCTTTGTTTACATCCCCTCAACACCGCTCACAAATTGGGGCCTTTCCAGAGCATAAATGAGAACGCGTTGATGACTTTCTCATTATTTGTTTACAATTGCATGATTGAGACAATATTTTGAAATTTTCGGAATAAGCTTTAAAATTGTTATCAAGTAGGAACTGATCAATATCGAGTCAAACAGTCAAATGCGCTTTAGCTGCTTTACCTTAGACCCGTTTATTTTGGTCTTAAGTTTGCTTTTTTGAGAATGTGTACAATTATTAGTGATTATTACAATGAATTAATCGTACTTTTTCATTGAAATGAATATAGTTGGCCAGCCTTTAATATACGCTTAGGCAGTGATGAAACGTCGCTAGAACTACTCCAAAGCCGTAGACAATATTTGAGCAAAGTCAAGCGCACACTTTTTGCCTGTAGATTTGAAGACATACTTCTATCATACAATCTCCGCGTATATCGTACGGGTTAGGCAAAGAGTGTGCGTTTGACTTGCACTGTCGCATTAATGGTCCTTCGCTTTTTTTCAACTTCTATTCAATTTTCATACTGCCGTACTCTAACGGAACTATCTACCTACCCTCTTTCAAGACCATTCTCTAGCTAAGGATTATCACACTAAAGCTTCGTGTTAGATAGCATTTCCAACTGAAAATCGCCAAATTCGCGTATGAAGTAATATTAAAACACTTTGAGTGTAAGATACACTCTTGTTTTATTACTTTACAATTTAATTTAAGGATAACGTTTTGAGTGAAAGAATTTGTTTGAAGGGCGTTAGCCTTGATGTTGGTCCTGATCGTTGGATTTTTTTGACAGCACCAGTTGGATTCTTTTTTTTTGAGTGACTCCGCACCATTCAGATTACCACCAGTAAGAAGGTGAATTAGTCAGAAACTTTCCACTACGTTCATTAACGCCGTTCGTTAGTCTTTTCATGGGTAGTGTTGTAAGTACCATGAAAGGCGAAAGCCCTCGGCGATTGTTTTGGTGTGTGCGTAAATGACGATGGGTGGCAAGCTACTCCATAATAGAATAAAACAAAGCAAATGATGATGCAAACGTTTATTACACCGATTAGGACCGATTACGGGAAAAGCGGGAGCATGGTTTGATTCCGACAAAGAGCGGAAAGCTACATAGTAAAACTGCAAAAAGATAGCCTCACTTTTATTATCTGTTTTCCCCATACCGACAGACGTGAGTTAATGTAACACAATAGCTGCTGAAGCTACTAACCTGTAGAGGTGGCGCATATACATATACAGACGCAGCTTGGGTGTCATTCTACAATCTGTTGATGAAGGGGTGGCAGGTTGACGGACGTCTGGTAGTATCACACACATAGTAAAAAGGTTATATGGAAGGGATGATAAAAGGTTACATGAATGGAAGCGCATATTAAAAAGGCGTTAGCTATAGACACAATTACCAATGCAGGAATACTTTGAAATGTGTGATGATTAATTTAATCAACCTACCTTTTTCAGAATACATTTATTTATTTTTTTATACCCTCAACCAATCCCAAACAATGAAAAACGTGGAGACTTAAGCTAAAAAAAAAACAATGTAAATCCCAGTGGAACTTAGTTCCTTTGACGGTATTCAAACAAAATCTAAATAATTTATACAGATATAACGTTTGTGGCTTAAGATTAATAATTGAAGTAGTTAAACTACCCCGTTGAACTTAGATCACCTTTTCGTGGTAGATCTACCACCGATTCCTAGCCCTAACAACTTCAAACTACACAGTATGAAAAAATCATATAAATTTCTGCGATATATAGCGCACACGTTTTTAACGCTGAACTAGGCGTAATTTAGCACGATATTTCATGTAAATTTAAGCGCAATATCGCATGAATCTGAAATATATTATACAAGCTTGCAAGAAATTTGGATGTTTATGCCAACTATTGCTCAAAATTAACGAGTAAAGATTTTACGCGATAGTAAATATATGTGTTCCTTTGATTGCTGAAAAATCCTGTTCCCCTACACAGAAAAAAAAACTGAATTTAAAAAACTCTTTTTTCACGTAAAGTAGTAGTTTGCATACAATATTTGTAATATTTCATGAAATGTCTCATACATTTACACGATCTATTATGTAAACTAGTATGATATATGACGCTCCTTTTATGTGCATCTTAGTAACGGAAATTTGCACCTCTTTTTTTAACTGTGTCATTGCTTAATTTTGTTGCTACACACTACTTACAGATTTCTGTGAAATTTTACCGAAATCTCAACAGTTGAAGTTCTGTAAACAGTTCGGCAATTTATCACAGTTTTCCTGTAATTGTTCACAGAATATCAGTGAAACATTACAGGAAAACTGTAATAAATTACCAAACGTTCAGCTGTTGAAATTTCGGAAAAATTTACAGAAATCTGTGTATTAATGTTAGTGTGTAAGGAATCCAATTTCGACTGAAAAATGGACGTGACTTTAGAGAGTGGTCTCACTCTTTAAAGGGTATAAATAGCGGGACCTTTCTATTAGAATCGATTCGCTCATGACATTCTCTGCTTGAACGTCAAGCAGTACAGTTCGGTCTTGCTCGTTCTGTCGAGTTGTTCGGTAAACCTTTAGTTTGTTACAAACGTTCGCATATATACTGCACGTCGCGTCGTCAGTAGTGTCGGTCGCATCGCGTGATGGGAAGACAGCGCTCCGGGAGCAGACTTCGTGACCAAACGGAGAAGAAGGACAGTGGTGAAGGTAGCTCGGTACCTACCTCAAATATGTACGCTACTCTTCCCACCGACGTTGGGAATTTCAACCCAGTCCCGGTGAAGCGGACAAAAAAGAGGAAGAAGAACCAAGGACAGTCCGATGGTACGAGTGGACGCGACGATGTTACCGCGACGAACGCCAGCAACATCGTTGATTTCGGAAACCGAGAATTCTACCGGCCCGAGTGTGGCGAAAGTCAAGCTTCCTCCACTGGTGGTGAAGGTAGTGCCACTCAAGATGCTCATTGGCGATTTCGCATCGCTGGGCATCGCAGCTGAGTACAAGATCAGCAGGATCGGCACTAAGGTGATGCTCCGGACGAAAGCGGAATATGAAATCGCCGTTAAATTCCTTAAGGATTCCAATGCGGAATACTTCACGCACGACATCCCCGGTGAAAAGCCCTTCAAGGTAGTCATCAGGGGTCTACCGGATGTTGATCCCAAGGCGATCCAAGAAGAACTCAAGGACCGGTACAAGCTGGCCCCAATCGCTGTCTTTCGGATGACGAGGAGAGACGAAAACGTGAAGACGTACCCGGATTGTCTTTTCCTGGTGCACTTCCAGAAAGGGACGGTGACGCTCAATGCGCTGCAAGCCATCCGATCGATCTATTCCATCATCGTACGATGGGAGCCATACCGTGCCAGCGGTGCCTCAATGTTGGACACGGTACCCGCAACTGCAACATCAAGCCACGCTGCAGCAACTGCGCTCAAGAACACGCCACTTCCAACTGCCCTGCGGATGGAGCCGTGGCGTTTAAATGCGCCAACTGTGGTGGTGCACATCAAGGTTCCGACAGACAGTGCTCCAAACGCGAGGACTTCAAACGCATCCGAAAACAGGTGGCAACTAACAATCAACCAGGACGCAAGAAGGACAAAGTCCCGGTATTTCGGACGGAGGATTTCCCGCCTCTTCGTGCTCCTTAGCAAAGGCAAGCGAATTCGCGGGTGCATCCCACTCAAGCAACTTCCGGTGATTCTGCTGCCCAAAGCTCTCCATCCCCCCTGGATTCTGGAGACAACCAACAGCGCAAAACAACAACCCCAATCTGTTCTCAGCGGATGAACTGATGGAAATTTTCGTCAACATGTCCGGTGCTCTTCGTAAGTGCCGGAATAAGCCCGAACAGATCCAAGTGCTCGGTAAGTTCATCATCCAGTATGGCGTCTAAACCGCTAACTATCGTCACCTGGAATGCTTGCTCTGTAAGAGCAAAAAAGATTGAGCTTGCCGACTTCCTCCGCAAGCACAGCATCGACGTGGGCCTTCTAACAGAGACCCATCTAAAGTCCGGCGACAGCTTCTGGTTGCCTCACCACAACATTATCCGGCTTGATCGCACCAGCTCCAGGGGTGGTGGTGTTGCGGTCGTCGTCAAGAAAGGAATAAAATACCATACTCTGTCCCATATCCGCACCTCTATCATCGAGGCCCTTGGTGTGGAGGTGGAGTCGTCGACTCGATACGTGCAGTTCATCGCCGTCTACTGCCCTCGACAGTGTGCCGCCAACAGTGGCCTAGCAGCTAAATTTAAGAAGGACCTGTCCACCATCACCCGTACCGGTTCCGGCTTCGTAGTTGGAGGAGATCTGAATGCTCGCCATGAGGCCTAGCGGAACTATTAGCATAACCAGAACGGTCTTCTCCTGTTCGACCACTCACAGCATAAGCTGTACTCCGTTTGGTTTTCGGATGAACCAACATTCATCTCACCGGCGGGCAACCCATCGACGCTAGACCTGTTCCTGACAAATATCGGCTTGTCCAAGCCGGTAGCCTTGAACGAACTCAGCTCCGACCACCAACCGGTGGTGTCTGAACTGGGCTGCAACGTGGCTCTTGCTTCAAGCCTGCGCAAGGACTATCATCGCGTAAACTGGGCCCAGTTTGGACGCGTGGTAGACAGGCACATCATCGACAACCCGCCGCTTGACACCGTGGAGAACATCGACCGAGCGTTGGAGGGACTCCACCAAGCCATAACCGTGGCTGACGAGGCATGTGTCCGACGAGTTCCTGTGAGAGGTAAGTTTTTTGCCATTGATTCCCACACCCAACTTTTGATTCGTCTGAGAAATGTTCGTAGACGCCAGTTTCAGAGGACTGGAGATCTGGGCAAAAAACGTGAAATGGCCGATCTGAACAGACAGATTGCTTCCAGAATGGACTCACTCCGAAATGAAAGTTTCGGACGTGTTGTCCAGAATCTGGACGACCGCTCCAGACCATTCTGGAAGGTAGCCAAGGTCCTGAAAACTCATCCCAAACCCATTCCACCTCTCAGAGTCGAAAATGATGACGATCGGCTTTTAATCACCCCACAGGAGAAAACAAATGCGATCGGCGAGCATGTCACTTCATCGCATTTGCTTGGCTCGAATATCCAAAGCCCGCTCGATGATCAGGTTGCGCAATGCATTCAAAACCTAGATGCCTCCCCTTGTGTCGTGCCTCCGGCGGATATGATTACAGTACAACATATTTGCTCAGCGCTGAAATGCACCAAGAACATGAAGGCTTCCGGGTTTGACGGTATATTCAACTTGATCTTGAAGAGACTCAGCATGAAAGTGCAGTTTCTTCTAACCGCTATCTTCAACAGATGTTTGGAACTGCATTACTTTCCAAGCATCTGGAAAGTAACAAAAATCATACCAATCCGCAAACCCGGATAGGATCCAACATTGCCTTCAAGCTACAGACCAATCAGCGCTGAGCAAATTGTTCGAGAAACTCATTCTCAATCGTTTGCTCAAGTTTGTCGAGGAAAACAACATTCTCCTTCCGGAACAGTTTGGGTTCAGAAAGGGGCACTCCAACAATCACCAACTAGTGCGGGTGATGAATAACATTCGAAGTAACAAAGCTGTATCCAAGTCCACAGTCATGGCCTTGTTAGACGTTGAGAAAGCGTTTGATAATGTCTGGCACAATGGGCTTGTATACAAGCTTTGTAACTTCAGCAAAGGTCGTTTAAGGTATCGTTGAATGGTTGTCTTTCAGACACGTTTTCCATCCCAGCAGGAGTCCCGAAAGGCAGTCTGTTGGGCCCCTTGCTTAACAGCATTTACACTTCCGACATTCCTCCCCTCGGAGACGGTTGCGTGTTTTTCCTGTTTGCAGATGATACCGCAATAGCCGTCAAAGGAAGGATGCCTCGCGAAATAACGAACAAACTTCAACGATGCCTTAACGCCTTTGCTGATTATGCAAACACATGGAAAATTAAAATAAATGCATCCAAAACTAAAGCAATCATGTTCCTCCATCGGCAATCGCCCAAACTGAAACCGGCTCCATCTTGTACTGTAATCATGGATGGCACAAGGGTGGAGTGGTCCGCCGAAGTAACCTATCTCGGGATGTTGATCGATGAAAAGCTCCTCTTCCGTTCGCATGTAGAGACAATGTATTGCTGCAAATTTATTCTGACAATTTTTGTGCGCTCAGATAACAAGTTATTGTAGGTTGCAATTAGAATATTTAGAGTAGTTTCAACATCATCAGTAATTTGAAAATCATTCAAGAACATAGAAAATTGGTGTTGGATTTTGACACGATCCACAATGTTCATTCTAAAATTCTTGTTGTCTCTTTCCATTACTCAAAGGGAGCGATGAAATAACAGGAAGGTGTCGCTTATATCTCTGAAAATAGTAGTTTTTATAAGTCATAATGGCATAAAGTTGGACTCAAAAAACTAAAAAAACATTGACTTTTCGGTTTTGCTGCGAGTCCAATTTTTTTTTTCATGAGATAGAAAAAAATATTTTTACATGTAATTTTTGACAAAAATCTAAGGAAGAAACTGATTTCCTTGGATTTTTGATAACTTTTCCTAATATTTTTAGAAAAATAAAAACGTACCTTTTTTTCAGGCCGGTAACTTTCTCCTTAATTACTACGTTATTATTTTGCAGGTTAACTGGGATATTCACATCATCAACAATGAAAACAGGTGGTTGACCAATCTAACAAACTATTGTGAAACTCACTGTAATCAAACGAAGGTGGGCGATAAGCACCAACAACGTTACACAGGTGGCCCAAGTGTTTGATTTCATTGATTGTTTGGCATATCTATCAATTTATTTTCCAATGAACCTCTTACAAATATAGCTAAAACACCTGAAGAGTTATCACCGCATGAGAAAAATATGCGATAGCCAGGAATATTGTAAATAATGTTATTCTTCTTCTTCATTCAAGTTTCACCGACAATAATAACATCAATATTCATTTAACATTCATTCACAAAATAAATCACGTCATCAGCGTCTAGAAAGTGACTCGTGAAACAACTATGTCTTTCTTTGCCAATATGACGCCTCCCCTATCCACCCAAATGTACTTTATTTTTAGCAGTTCGTGAGATTATCAAGCTCTTTGAGTAATTTCAGACATAGTGAAGTTAACTCATCACGTAAGGTCACGGTCATTGTAAAGGGTGTACCGTTTAAAATCCGCACACACAAAATTCATTCTCAAAATTCGAGTTTATATCACCAAATTTTCAGGGAGTAAAATGAAACAAGTTAGTTTTTGCATCATTCATTTAATTTATTTCGCCTTTCAATTTTGTTTACAAAGATGGGCTTTTGTATACAATATTTGCAACATTCCATGAAAAGTATCAGAACTTTACACGGTTTATAATGTATGATATGTGACGCTCCTTTTATGTGCATCATATTGAACAGAAATTTAAACTACTTTTTCGAACTGTGTACGTCTAGTAGGGGAAGACAGATTACTCGCGGCTTACTCAAAGGAAGGCTGGGGTGCTGGGGTGGAGCATGAACATGAGGTACCGTTGTTTCTGTCTTGCACAATTAGTTTTGTTATTGCTTTTTTTTTTCCTTTGATTTGTTTTCCGTCGATCTTGTTTTCCATGCTGAGCACCAATGCTACCGACGCCAGGAAGACAGCTCCCACACCTGGACCCTACCTATCGACCCATCAACTCATGAACCGGCGACCAACGGCTTTACTTCCCTTCCGAAGGAAGGCGTGATCAGAGATGTTATGATTGTTATGTTATGATTGAACCCAGGCCTGCTGGGGTGAGAGGTAATCAACCTTACCACTACACCACCGGCGCCGCTAGTTTTGTTATTGCTATTCCGGCATTTTTTTTTTCAAAGCTTTGCACAGCCGAGCGCCCAGTAACAAATTTAACTGAGATTAAAAAAGTGTCTTTTGAATGCTGAAATTTAGCGGAACATTTTCCAAACCTCAACAATCAAACATCACTTTTGCTATGATCACAGTAAAATGTGTCTGCAGTGCAAATCTCGACAAACGAAATAAAGTGTGTAAAAAATTGTTTAAATACGATGCAATTTATTAATTCAGCATCTTGGTCTTTTTTTTTAAGAACTACAAATTAATTTTTTTCAAAATCTGTTGAAAATTGTACATGTGTGTAGTTTTTTTTATGGCTGCGAATCTGAAATATTGAAGTTCTGATTTTTGAATATTGATATAAATATTAATCCAAGTGCCATCAAAACTTTATATATTTTAGGTTTGTCGTAGCGTATCTAGTTTGTTAATGTGCACAGATAAAAATTCTGAATTTTAATTGTGATGTAAACATTCATTCACGTAAACCTGTATATCATTTCACGCAATCGAGTAACTTGTAAACAATGTTGTTTACAAAGATGGGCTTTTTTATACAATATTTGCTTCATTGAATGAAATGTGTCAGAACTTTACATGATATATAATGTAAACGTATAAGATATGTGAAACTCTATTTATGTGCATCATATTGAACAGAAATGTACACTACTTTTTCGAACTGTGTGTGTTTGATGTCCACTTAGCCTAGTTGTTAGTTTGTTTTTCGTCATAGCAATGTAAGACATCTCACAGTCATTGCATGGTATACTGTAGATGACTTTCGATCTTCGTTTTGTTGATGTTCGTCAGCACAGATTGGTGAATCAATCAGAGACACTCACCCACACTTCTCCTGACCAACATGGCTATCACCCGAAGCGATCAGCCCCAACAAACCTTGCTGCTTTTATTGTCCTTTGTCTTCGGAATATGGTGGCAGGAGCACAGCTAGACGATGCATAGAGGAGTAACCAGGCTAAAAACCTGACCAAAATTATTTACTGCTGTTTTGAGTGATATTAGGCATGGAAACAATGTTAAAAGTAGTTATTATTGATCTTGAGTCAAATTAAAAAAAATACAAAAAAAAATTGATATTTCCAAATTTGGTTCATACTGATGTAGAAAATACGTTTTTCAAAAGGCTCACTGTATTCATGCCAACTTGAAGTTTCATTCGTCCATATATAGTATGATCGAACCACTTGATTACTTTTTAACAATACTTAATGAACACATTTGATCAAACTTTAAAACAAGCAAAACCATTACAATATTGAGACTGGTATCCATCAACTAATTGAAATTGAATACAAGGAACTCATTTTCTGAGAAATTTTGACCAAAGATTATTTTTTTACGTCTGATAAGGGCTGTTGCTAAACAGTTCGTTTTTGAAACAAATATTGGTTTCAATTATGTCAATTTTTAAACACTTCCCTAAAGTTTTAAACATCATTAAAAGTATTTCAATCGTTGTCACTTTGTGCAGCATATATTTAAGTCTACATTAAACATAGAAGAACATAAAAAACATCAAAAAAATGTTTTCTTATTTTGGACAGCTTTTTGTACTAGATACTAGGTGTCCGTCAAGGCAGCATCTTGGGTCCGTTGCTATTCATGATTTTCATTAACGAGATTGGATTGACCTTTCCAACTGGTATCCAATCGTTTTATGCAGACGATATCAAGATTTACATGATTAGGCGATGCTTTACGGATTACCTGTGGCTGCAGCACCTGATTGACAGCTTTAAAGAGTGGTGCTCTTGGAATAAAGCCTTTCCACGTTTCGTACACACATTACTAAGTATTCCTTCAGGTTGTGTTTTGAGAAATAAAATTTCACTATGACTAAAATCGTTCTTTTTTTACTTTCTAGTGCTGTAATTTAAATGGTACCAAAAGTCAAAATAATGTTACCCTGGTTTGATATTTACCCCATTTCAGAACATGTTATAAGAAGTAATGTAGATAAAGGATAATTATTGATCTCTAATTATGGGAAAAACGTCGTGGTGATATTTATATTTCAATGTGTGTACACTAGAATAACTTCCTCGAAAGTCTCAACCATGATTTTCGATCAGGATCGAGTATTATGGCACGAAAATTGCACATATTTTAAGCGATCTCGACTGTACTCTATTGCGTGTTAAACCTTTTTTTCCTTTTTCAATTCACTGGACCGCCGCATCACATCATTCAATCGCACCTCAGCAAGGCTAAGAAAAATCACGCAGCATCATGTGACATATGTATAGCGAATTTTTTTTTTGATTCAGCTCCAACCTGGATCGGGTATCAAGATTGGGTCTACTTGTTGCCTTTAAAACGTCAGTGTTAACGTTTGTTTTTGTAACCTGGCTCGGGTTGAGGTTCGTTCTGACAATAAGCGCGGGTTCGCACAGGTTGGAACTGGTTCCAACCTGGATGGATAATAAACAAATTCACTATAAGATAATGTCAGGAAAAAATCTACACATAATACAACAAAACCGATTGTTTATTTCAGTAAAGTAGACTTATATCGATGGCAAATTTAATTATTATTTGAATGTTAATTCTTTTGTCTGTAAAATTCTCGAACTTTTTGTGGGATATCCGCAATTAGGTTCCGTACAGTATCCTCAGATACCTTAGTGCTTTCCTCTTTGTTTCGAATAGTTTCCACATAACCAGAGCCCAATACCTTTTTATTGGGTGAAGTTCTCGACATTTTGGCGAATTGGTTGTTTTTGGCACGTATTTGACCTCTTGTGCATAATAGCATTCCAGGAAGGACTTTGCAAGAGACCAAATCAGGCCAAAACAGAGCTGAAGTGTCGTGACTTCTGATGAAAGGTAGCAATTGCATTTGTACACATCTTTGCTGATATAGATGAAATTTCGAAAGCTTCTTTGTCCGGAAACACTCGGTAACGGCATTCCTTTGCATTGCAGTATAAAAAGCCAAACCCGGAAGCTGTTAAAAATCTTCGAGTTCATTATGATACAAACATTTGTTTGCAAAAACTGGGTGTACAGCTCCCTAGCACGACTTTTTGCAGTGAAATTTTGCTTATCATTACTATTGGGCACCTTTTTCACTTTGATCGTCTTGTGCCCATGCCTCTGCTTCACTATCTGTACATATGATTTTGATTTTCCAACTTTGCGAGCCACATAACGGACTGAAAGTTTTGAATGTTTCTGTATTATGGCTACCACCTTCTGGTCCATTTGTCGATCCATCCTATCCATTTTAGCTTATTGGCGAGATCGCGTACTGAAAACGTTGGATTTTGCTCCCGTTCGTACAAAGTGCGTTTGCGTACTTCCACTTGATTCGACGCTATTTTACCAAACTGAACAAGAATGTAAACAGGTTGTATCACGAAATAAAGTGGAGAGCTTCAACTGTCATATAAGTGAAACCTTTCAGCGGTTCGTGAAATATTTCAAAAATTATATTGAAGGAAATTTAATGTGGACAAGCTTTATTCTCACATTGAGTGTCCAAAAGTACACACTTAAAGCCAATAATGATTATGGGTCATTCCAGCTCAAGTGGGTACACCACCTGTTGTCGATGTCACCGATTTGAGCCAAACTTGGCCAAAACACTTATTTTAACATTCTGAACAAACGCCTTTTTTGATTTTGCTCTAAAGTGCCTAGATCCTTCTGGGCTACAACCCTGTATATTCGAGATTTTCAAAAATTTCGACTTTCAGAAGAGATTACTCCACAACCAAATAAACTGTTCGTGATCTTAGAACGTAAATTTGAAGGTTTTTTAATGTTTATTCTAATAGGTGTACCCACATTTTGTTTTTGTAATAGTAACTACAGTGAACAGACTGATTACCGGCAGGTATCCAAATTGTCAAAAAATGGCCTATTTTCACCATGGGTGGAATTTTTTATTTCTATATATTTTGGGCTCAAATTTTCACCACACTTTGGAAAATTTTTCTACAATATGTGTTTCCAAGGGTAAATGATTTGGACAAATAGTTTTTGAGATATGACCAGATGAGTGAGTGGTAGTTTTGTGTTTTTTTGGTGGAAAATCAATGCTATTTAATATTTTTTTTTTCTTGAATTAGGCAAAGGCAAAATTTGCCTGGGACAGAGGTTTATTTTCAACGTTGGGAGCACTTCAAAATTTATTTCATCTGATTTGGCTGGTAGAAAACAGATATTTATGTAAAACCAAATCGCAAGTATGTAAAATGAGTTATATCCTCCGAATAGCGCGGCGGGTTGTATCATTTGCCCATCGCTATTTCTCGGTTGCCCTCTAACCAATCTAACAAATTAATTGTAGATGATTAATTTAGAGTACTATAGCACTAGTAAAGAAAATAGTTAGACTTCCAAAAGACAGAAATAATAGGATGGGTGGATAAAGATTGCAGTAAAAACATGGTACATAATGGTTTACAAACTACAAACCAGAAGGATTTAGGCACATTAGAGCAAAATCAAAAAAGGCGTTTGTTCAGAATGCCAAAATAAGAGTATATGAGGACCTTGACTTGACAGATCCACAGACAACTTCATGCCATAGGATGACCACGTTTTTTAATATAGAATTCGATTAATGTGTGTTTTTATTGACATGTTTATCGTCCCTGCATTGCATTGCATTGCATTTTGTAATTAAGAAATAATGTAATTTTGTAATTAGAAATGATATGTGGTTTCTAAGCCTGTATGAGAAAACCAAAAGAACTCAGACAGGCTTTTACCCATCAGACTTTTTTTTTTTCCTCTGTTCGGGACATAACACCACTGCGACCAGTAATTTGATCTATTGTAGTATATCCCGTGTCCTTAGTTTAGTGCATGTCGTTATACTCCATCACTATTGAGAAATGATGAAGTATTCGGTTTTGATACAATTGTCATTCTTGCCTTCATCGCAAGGAATCGATTCTAACTGAAAGGTTCCGCTATTTATATCCTTCGGAGTTGGAACACCCTCCAAAGGCGCGCCCCTTTGTCAGTCAAAATTGGATTCCTTAACAACAAAAACAAGCTATGACACCGATAATGACCATGCATCAGAACCCTAGTCTTAACCACTTCAAACTAGGGAACAACGATTAGAAGATTAGGAATCACATAGGTGAAGACTAACTAACTCATTTTTTCCTTGTTTCAAGATCATCCTCGGTCCAGGCAACCCGAGGACTTATCACTATCAACAAGGTATAAAAAGTAACAAGGACTAAGATGTGTCCCTTTGATTACTGAAAAATCCTGTTCCCCTAGTTTGAAGAAGTTAGGACTAGGAATCGGTGGTAGATCTTACATCCCGTAACGTACCACGAAAAGGTGATCTACCCACGTTACGGGGCCCCATCAGACTTTATTAAGACATCAATAGTCCGATGAAGAAAATAAATAAATAAATGAGTTCTAGATAGATCTGGAATAAGGACGTAACAGCTTTTGTAAACAATGACTTCTCTTGATGATTTCTAGGAATACATATCACGCCTACGCAAGCCAACATTACCGTCGGTAGGGGAAGTCTTACCCTACCTGATTGTGATGTTTATTTGTGTGGGCGAACCTTGACTTTCAAGACATCATCGAAAGAAGTCATTGTTTACAAAAGCTGTTAAGCAGTTCTATCATGAGTTGAGAGCCAACAAAAAGCTCGCAAAACAAGCGTAAAAGGAAGAGAAGAAGAAGGGGAGGAGGAAGTGATCACATTAATTTTAAAAAAAAAATCCTCTATGTGGCCATACACCGGCAGAGAGATTTTGTTGCTCTGGGAATTTTTATTAAACACTAGATTTTATGGCGTTTCATAAACCATGCGGACCATCAATTATCCAGTAAGTAAATCATATTGTAACTGATAGTACCGTGCCGATTCAAATTTCGGACACTTAAACTCGAATTTCGGACACTTTTAAAAGTTGATTATCTCGGTCGAATATGATCCACATGTCTTGTAAATTTTAAAATTTTTTGACTAGTGCCCTCCACGATCATCTAACATTATTACTTTGTTTCTAACTGGATGTAATATTTAATTAAAAATGAAAGAGTCCGAAATTTGAATCGTCCGAAATTTGAATCGGAACGGTATTGAAATTTCTGTAAAACCGGTGCTTATAGCTCTAATTTTCCAGGAACAGAAAAACACAAAGCATTCTAATTGGTGTAGCAAGATCTTTAAATTATACATTTAAAGCAATTTCCTTCATAACCCGGTATCGTATCGAAACGGAACGCTCTAGATGGAGCCATATAAAAACCCGTCTGGCCAGCCATATCGCCTGTGTGAAAATTGATCATCGTAAGTGCAAGCGAATGTTTCCGCCATCTGAGTTCCCATGCAATCGCCATCGCCGTCGTTTCATTGGAGACTGAAAAATCGATGGCATCTCTTTTCTCCAGGAGCATGTTACTGGCTAAGCAACATGCATTCTTTCATCTATTTGCCCCTTTGGAATTGGCACTGAGCACGCGATAGGGGAACTGGGTGTAATACGCTCCATGGAGTAATCTGGCCAACGGCTTACCTAATGACAGTTTAGCAGTTAATCTAGTAGTTCTGGGTGAACACTTTTGAATAAAGGAGTTGAAAAAGACGGACAACTATACCTTACCCTACAGCCACCGACTGCGGATGTACCTTCCATTGTGGGTTGGTCGCATGCTGTGGTAGCTTGTATAAACAAGCCCCGTCGCAGTTTGGTGTTCATCCAGCTGGATTAAAATGGGTTTTAAAGCGTTGAAGCCATGTATAATAATAAGGGAACAGGTCAAGAGGCTAAATTAAAAGTAAATTGTAGAGAAAATCCCCGGCGCTGCCCATCCGATTGAGATGGGTACGGTGAGGTGGTATCCATGTTTGCGTACAAAATTAGAGATTCGGGGTCACGTAAACCGAACACAATCAGGTATGTCTGCCATGTTGATTGGATGGGTAGATGGCGACAGTGATGTGTATTATTTGTCCGAATTTTAGCTTGAACTGGGATCAACAAAAGCCACGCACAGCAGAATTCTCGGTTTTCAAGTTTCAATTAAAACTTATAGACCAAACCATGGATGAAACACGAGGGGGCAGTAGGGGACAATTACCCCACCCCCTATCTTTTCATATGTTTTTAAGGTCCTAGACCGCATACAATATTTCATGTTTGTTCCAGGATTTAGAACATTTTTTGAAGTCATCCAGGAAAATTTGCAAGCCACATTTTTGTTGATTTTAAAAATGTGAACAATTTTAAAAGAACTCTTTTTCCGGTCATTTGTTGGTTGTGGGTTCTATGAATTTTTATGATGATTGATGCAAAACAAAATCACGAATATGAGGACGGATTTTTTTGGGAGGAAGGAAAGAGCTAAGTTTTTGCAACATTTGAAATCGAATGATATTCTGATAGGTTAATGAGAACTGTAAGGCTAATTATAATCGAGTTCAGAAGAAAATTCTATGATAAAACAAAATTCAATCTGGGAATATTTTCTCATCATTGTTTTTGTTTACCTAATCGCATTTCGCCTAATGGAGTTTGACGTAAGTTGACTAAATTTTTGCCGAAACCTGGCTACGCTCTTGAGCCAACCTGCATCCAGAAACAAACCTGCATAATTGAATGAAGTTTCCACGCAATCAGCGTTCAATTTACCCCTTCCACATTTCGACGGAGACAAATAGCCAGATTGGTTGAAATTATCGCAGCACTGCACCGGGTCATTATTATTTTCTGCTCGTTCTAAAAATTACGTTCCGTAAATGACACAGGTCTGAAGGAGATTTCCACGAACTAAATTGGTTGTAGCTAAATCCGTTTCATCCCGAACCCTCGACAGGATTGTTTGCCACAAGAATAAGCCTAAAAGGAAAAGTGGAAGATTGCATGATCCTCGCCTAGGGACTGTTTTTCTAAAAGGAAACAAAAGCTTATAATCCGCCAACTCCATACGATTGCAGGCAGTTTAGTTTTCAATCTGTAGTTATTTTGTTGTTTTAGGATGAAATGGAGTTTGTTTGATTTTTTTGGGCATTACTCAGGTTTTATCTTGAAAAATATCGAAAAATCAAGCCGACCCACGCTTTTGATAATGTCATTTAATCCCATCACTCCGATGCTGTTTTGCTTCCCGATGATTAATCTAGCGTGATGAATACAATTAATCAAACCTGGTGATCCATCAATCCATCCGTCAATTATCTGCGAAAGGAAATTAGGGGAAACTGGACACACTTGATCCCTGGGGACCCTTGATCCCTCCCTGTTTTCTCGAAATCCAGAACAGTTTTTGACGTAAGACTACGTCTGTTATTTCTATATGGGGGTTCACTTTGTGAAAACCGAAAATGGAACATGTAACGAAATTATGAAAGATTTTAAATGTTAATAACTCAGCTGCCCCTGGACTAATTTCAATAATTTTATCATCAATCGATCATAAATATTTCTACGCATCGATAGTAATACTTTCAACAAGAAGACATTAAAAAGTGGGAATTGTCAAGCATTGTCCAAAAGCGTCGAAATAACTAACAAATCCACCAATTACGTACATGCCTATGCCGCTTCCCCAACAAAGTCATCAGAGAATCGATTCTAGACGAAACATGTCAATGTAGCATTGCTACTTCCCCATTACTGTCATCAGAGAGTCGTTAGTAGACGAAACAAGTCGAAGTGGCATTCGCCTTCGATCTTCGGGCGTGTGCGAATAGGGAGGAGGCAATTGCGTAACATTTTGCACACTCATTGCCATATTCAGAACCACCCGCCCTCAACGACTTCATAAAATGCTCTCCAGAGTTATAATCTTGTGACCAAACTTGGAAGCAGGGATTCAAGCGATTTTGATCGATTCTCTTCATCAACTTTCTGTTTCGTTAATAACTCGACGGCTCGTTGTTGTTCTGGATGATAGAAGAGCATAGCAGAAATAGTGCGAAATAGGTTATTGATGTCATGGTCATCAAAAGAAGACATCGATGAAGAGAACTGACTTTCACCCCTCTGCTTCTAAGCCCCTTAATTCAATCGCCATACCTCCATAGCAATGACAACTAGCGTTGCACCGCTTTTGGTTTTTGGGTTACACTTGCTGGTTGCAATTCTACTGTTCGACATTTTCAAAGGACCACCAAAAACATGAAATTACATTTTTTTTTTAAAGGGATGTCTTAAAATTCAATTATTCGATTAAAGATGAATTGTAAAGATTTTGCCAGCTATTCGATTAAATATTTATATAATTAAAAAAAAGCCAATGGTTTTATTATTGGAAAAGTGATCGAAAAGAAGAAGAATTAACAAAATTATATAATAGTTTTGACGCAACAGATTAATACGAAAGTACGGCTTCAGATCCTTACGAGCAAAATAATAATGCAAACATAATTCAAGGAATTAAACGCTTTACTCTTTCATTCCTGTTTGAGAAAATAAATTAAAGCTAAACAGAGTTGGTTGGAAATGCTAACATGAAGCTTTAGTGTGATGATTTATTAGCTAGATAATGATCTTTAGAAGAGGGTAGGTGGATAGTTCCGTTAGAGTACGGCAGTATGAAAATTGAATAGAAGTTGAAAATGAGCGAAGGGCCATTAATGTGACAGTTTTTAGAGATAGACGCACATTTTTGCCTAACCCGTACTATGTACGCGGGGACTTGAAGTATGTCTCCAAGTCCACAGGCAAAAATGTGCGTCCCTCTTTTTGCTCATAAACTGCCTGCGGCTGTGGAATAGTTCTAGCGACGTTTTCATCACTACCTAAAGCCCCACGTTGCGAGAGCATTTCCAGTCGATGGTGTGTTATAATGCAGTTCTTCTTTACCCAACTATTGTGTTGCTCCTCTCGTCATGACCAACGTGATCATCTCAGAGAGAAAGCAGTAGGGTGGTAGTTGCGTGCTGTACCGTCATCAGCATTGTTGACGGCGGCTTGAGTTGTTACATTCAAAGTGTTTTTATGTTACTTCATACGCGAAGTTAACGATTTTCAGAGTTGGTTGGAAATGCTAACATGAAGCTTTAGTGTCATGATTTATTAGCTAGATAATGATCTTTAGAAGAGGGTAGGTGGATAGTTCCGTAGTATGAAAATTGAATAGAAGTTGAAAATGAGCGAAGGGCCATGTCGCATATTTTCATATTTTTCACATATTTGAACGGTTTACAGCTCAAATAACACCACATTAAATATCCGGAAGATCATAACCGCTGGGGTAGTTTTATAAATCTTCACTTTTCTTAACAAAAAATATGTGGAAACACAGGCCGGTTCACTCCAAAATCGATACAGAAAACAAAATATTCCATGTGGATGATGATTACAAGCAGGCTTGCAATTGCTCATTACAGCTAAAATCCTATTTTCCGGAATTATGGAACTATGAGATACTTTAATGATAATTTTTATTTGCAAGCAGCAAGCATGGGTGGTAAAGTTTGTGTATGACATACACAATTTATCAATTTTGCTTTCAGAAGGTCACAACTAGCGATTTTATGATCTCTAATTGCTCACTCATCGCGTTGCTCATAGTTACAGCTAATCGCTATTGTGGTCCTCTGAAAGCTAAATTAACAAGTTTTATGTATCATATAAATACTTTACCTTATCTTCTTGCATCTTGTTAATAAGAATTATCATTAAAATATTTCATAGCTTCATAAATCCAAAAAAATAGCATTTTAGCTGAAATAAGCTTTTGCAAGCTTGATTACAAGCACCTGCGATGGATAAATTAATCAGAAAAGGTAAAAAACATTTGCCTCTTCCTATGCTTCACGGCGAAAATTTCAGCCTTCATCACTCTTTTGATGGTTCTCTTATTCACCACCTTAATTTCCATTGGATTCGCCTATCTTATTTTAAGGTTTTCAAATTTAAAAAAATAAGTAATAAGAGCTAAAACATGTATTTTGTGGATTTTTGTTGAAATATGAAAACGAGACTTCATTTCCAATAGGGAATTTGTAAAAATAGCACTGATGAAAAAATAATAACAATACAAACAACTATATTAAAAAAACGGTTTTTTTGATTGCTATGATGCCTTCAGAAATATTGAGCATAATTATGACGCGATTTTTAACACACTGTTCAAAAAATGTTCCTTAAACAAAAATCTGGAAAACGTGAAATTTTCAAAAAATCATTACTTTTTTCTTTATGATTTTAACATCACTAAGTTTTGTCAAATAGTAGCAAACATTATGAACTTCACTGCTACAAAAAATTGAATTTTTCAAAAATGAGTGTTTTGATATATTTTTTTCATTAAAATAAATAAATATTATCACAGTGTATTTTTTTTAAGATTTGCCAAATTAATATCTACAACTTTACTGAAGGCACCATCGAACAAACCGTTTCGATAATATTTATATTTTAACCTATTTAGTACTGTCTTTACACAGGCCCTGTTGGAAAAGTAGCCGTGACCCAATATGAAGAATTGATAACATAAAATGACATTTTTACTAAAAAGGAACATCTGTGCAAAATTTCAGCATCTACATTCAATTATGTATGTAAACATTAATAATCAAATAAATATAATAAAAAGATGTCACCTAATTTTTACTACTGTGTTTCCTAAAAGATTTCAGAAAAAACGAACTTTTAGGAATGTACGTATGTATCGTGTCAACGGTTCGAGAGAATTGAAAAAAAAAATCATGCTAAACGTACCTAGGTCACCTCTCCAATACATAAAACAAATATGCTATCAAAAGTGGAGCATGTTTCCTCCGGTTTTTTCAAAATGCATCTTTGGACATCTTACAAAAAAAAAGCGTACTTTCAGAATGTATGTATTACTTTAGAGTTCACACAGAGTATTTACATAAGATATTTTCCGGGAGTCTGTGTGAAAAGAGTTTAGTTTTTTTCGCTAAGATATATCCAAAAATTAAAACAATGGATCAAGTGTGTCCACTCTCCCCTACTAAAACTTACTGTAGTCTTGAGACAACACATCTTTCCAGTAATTTTCAGCGGTAGACACATACACCATAATATTCCACCGAAATTAACCAGAAGCTCTCATCGCTCTTGGTTGTTTCTTTTGGTTTTCTATTTCCAACCGAAGCACCACTGTAGAAGATTTCATTAAAATTTAATTAAAACTTGATGAAACTCGCTGTGCTGTGCCGGATGTAGGCTATATAACAATGCTGCTCGTTAGCTTTAATAGCATGGGAAACCGAACAGCTATGAATAATTTTATTATTTTGTCTAGCCGTAATCGGTGCAGTGCTAATATAAAAGCAATCCTTATTAAAAAAAATATGGATTTGTAACTGCATTGTTTTCCTCGGTAAATACTTAGTGTCAATAGAACTTTTGAGTTTAGTTTCGTGACCAAAGTGCATAATACTGTTAACTGATACCAGTTCGTAGGAAATGCAGATTTGGCTCAAGATGGATTTTTGACATACACAGCAAAAAAATAATTTTGATATCACGTCAAAGTGGATGCACTACAATCATGTCGAAAATATGGTGTAATATTACTTGCTAAAAAGGACAAAATTATCATTAATACAATGCATGAACTGACATTACGCTGCTTTTACTGCATTTGATTATTTATGTGGTCATAAAAATTACATGAAATTTTCGACATGATTGTAGTGCATCCACTTTGATGTGATATCAAAATTATTTTTTTGCTGTGTACTGCGTACCAGTACTGACTGCTGATGGGGCCGAGCCATTTGGTCGAATGATGTTTGATCGAGCACCATTTAGCCGAATGTAATTTGGTTGAATGGGTAATTTGGCTGAATGTCGTTTGGTCCAATACTTGAGAATAATTCATACAGTTTAGAACAATACTAGATTCCTGAACTTAAATATGATCTTATTTTGTATAAAATTATGAGATTCCAAATTCCGAGCCTACTGGAGTTTCACGATCTGAGAATTAACAAATTTACAAGTTTCATAAATATATACATTTATAATTATGTTTGGCCATTTTCGAACAATACTGGATTCCGCATTTACACCGCTCATCAACCATCGTGTGTTTAGCTGAGTGCCAAGCCTCATTCAAGTACACTTCAATGTGCATCGAAACAGTGTTGTGACATTTTTTGTTTTCCAATTTTAATGTGAATTTTAACCGTTTAACGCCTTTTTAGGTGTTTGGAAAATCAAACTCAAATCTCATTCATTGAGCCTTCGTGCGAGAATAAACTCGCGTGCGAATACGGCAAACAAAATGTACGCTTGACTTCACACTCACAACGCCGAAAAATCATTCCAGCTTTAAACTAATAAAAAACCACTAAAACTTCAATTGATAGCATGCTTGCCCTGATGCACAAACAATAGTAATAACAATGAATAACGTAAAAACATAAATAAATGAATTTTTTAACCTGACGTTGAATTTTGCAAGGCAAATCTCATAGGTGCATAAACTTATGAATGAGTTTTTGAGTTTTTCCAAACACTGATATGACTGACAAAAATCTGTTAAATCATCTGCATAATTTATTTATTGTGGTCTTAGTTTGGATCGTTAATCCCCTTTGAGTTCATTCACAGTTCAGAAAGAGTTTGTTCAAAGTTTAGAATCTTGACAAATGATTAAAGTTTGCTTTTTTAAGAATTAATCTATTTAAAGATCTTTAATTCCTGAATCTTGTTTTTTTTTTGTGATTTGTATCTTTTCTACAAGGCTAGGCCCAGTACGTAGTGAGAAATAAACCTGAAAATGTATTTAATTAAGCAACAATCGCAATTCCCTGCAATTTAATTTATTATGTCCGAGACTACAAACATCATTATCTAATAATTTGGATTTTTTTCAACTAATCAATTAGAGGAATTGAAGAATCAAACATATTTTTTTTACAATTTATGTCTTACTTCCTAAATTTTAATGTTCGACATTAATTTTTCTCAAATTCTTCTTATCAAACCAAATTACAACTTTATTTAAGAATTTGCAGATTGAAATGATATTGAATTAACATTTTGTTGCTCGAACTTATAAACCTGAGTACTCTGTATTTTTTGTCATTAAATACCTGTAATACATTTTGGGAAGTTCCATAATATTTTCTTTATGCAATCGTGTTCATTCTTCTTCTTCTACTACTACTTTTACTAATATTCTTCTTCTTCTTCTTCTTCTTCTTCTTATTCACATTTCAAGCTTAATGCTTATCGCATTTTAGCTTATTGCGTTATCTCAACTTAGTGTTCTAGATGCACTTCCACAGTTATTAATTGAGAGCATTCGATGCCTGACCATTTTTGCATCAGTATAATTGTGTGGCAAGTACAATCATAATCTTATGCCCAGGGAAGTCAAGAAATTTTCCAGCCCAAAAAATTTCTAGATCGGATCGGGAATCGAACCCTGCCACCTCCAGCATGGTCTTGCTTTGTAGCTGCGCCTTTACCGACGGAGCTATGGGCGGCCCTTGTTTTATCAATTGTGTTGTAATCACAAATCTTTTATTTGTGTCACAAAACTTTTATTTGGATATTTAGTCGAATATCATACAATATTCTTTAGTTTTTATATTACGCTATTCAAACGTCAAAATATCCATTTGACTCTTCGAGTCACAAACTGTAATCATTCAGCTTGTGTTGTTAAAATGACTTGATTCGACAAATCCAAAAATGGAATTACCCTGCTACCATGTGGTATGGTTAATTTAATAATAAGAAAAACCAACATCCCTTCTAACGAGCAATTAGAAATCATAAATCAGTCCGTTAAAAATTATCGAAGATAATAGAATAAAAAGATATTAAATTTAGTTAAAAATTCGATTTGGGTTTGGTGCTCGTAGCTGCTCACAATCTCAATCAATTCAATCTAGAATAAATAAATATGCAGATTACCCAGATTTTTCAAATAAGCAGAATAATTTAGCTTATTTGAAAAATCTGGGTAACCTGCATTTTTTTTTTAAATCTGAAAGCTGTATATACAGATATCTGTATCAAAATACTGAGGAAAAAAAATATGTATGATTACAGATAAAGAAGATCATCAATGCTGCGCGTCGCTCTGGACTGAAAAAAGTATTCACTTTGTTTCTATTAGGAAAGCACATACAGCTATCTCCCGAAGAACGCGTTACCCACTGAGTTGCACCCATCGCTTTTTCTCGGCGGAGTTTCAACCAGTCGATCTGATTTTTTGCATGTGATTAGTGTCAAAGAAGAACTAGTTACTCGCAGAAAATCAGATCGCTTGGTTGAAAACCCTCCGAGACAAAGCGGTGGGTAGAACTCAGTGGGTAACGCGTTCCTCGGGGGAAATCTGTAATAATTTTGCAAATCAAAAATAATGATTTTTATCTGAATATCACATAACATCAGAAATTCTATGTGACTAATCATATAGATTTCATTGGACACATAACGTTCATGTAATTTAGTGGTGCAATATCCAATTATGGGATCACATTAAAGTTATGTGAAATTTTTAATGAGTGCGCTGCTGCTGTGTACACGCTCGGTTATAATTATGGAAATTAAATGGAAGATAACTTTTTTGCTGTTTTATTAAAGCATTCCGCTAACACCCAATTTCATTACTTCACTATCTGAATGTTTCAGTTTTTTTTTTACGTTACACGGGCTGGCGCTTTTGGTTTAATGATGATAAAGGTGATTTGGTTGAAATTTTCATATACAAAATGCTCATATACATTCAAAAGCGAATCTCAATCAAATTAACTGGATTCATGATGAAATCTTCAGCAAAGTTGTTGTTCATTAACTGAACTACAAGTTTTGAAAATCTGAATCAAATCGAGAATAAGGAATTTTTATATGATCGATAGAGTGCAGGAATGTAATTTTTTCATGTATTTTATCTAAATTCACCATCCAAATTCAAACTAAAAGCGCCAGCTCATCCTACAACCAAATGAGCTAAAACTTTCAGATAATGATTTTCTCACCAAAAGGCACAAATCTAGAGGTTGGCCAGCGTAAAATTAGAACTTTTATTTTTGTAGGCCGGACTGCCTGTCACTATCAACAAGGCATAAAAAGTAGAAAGGACTCAGATGTGTTCCTTCACAGCAAAAAATAAATGTAAATATTACATCCATGAGGAAACACTTCCATCATGTCGAAAATCTCATGTAATTTTTATGGCCACAAAAATAAACAAATGCAGTAAAAGCAGCGTAATGTCAGTTCATGTACTGTTTTAATGATAATTTTGTCCACACTATATTGTTGACACGATTGAAGTGCATCCATCCATTCTGATACGATATCAAAAAATTATTTTTGCTGTTTTTGATTACAAAACAATTCTGTTCCCCTAGTTTGAAGTATTTCGGACTAGTCTTCGGTGGTAGATCTTAAGGCCAGTAACGCACCACGAAAAGGTAAGATACTGAGAGGCAAGCGCATATCATCGGTCTCTTGCACAACAAAATGTTCACACCGTTTTCGCCTAAGATTGGTTTGTATTGGTGCTGTCATTTTTAGTAGCAGTGACACAATTCAGGATGGGATACCGAATAATCGGTTTGTTTACATGCTATTTCTTTTGGAATTTGACATGTGAACATATATTATTAATCTATAAACCAAAGCAAGGCACAATAAACTCCTTCGTCAACATACCAATTAAATCCGTCTTTCATATGCTACACGTGTATGTCAAAAAGGCGCCAGAAACTATTAGTTTTATATTAATTAAAAGGGAAAGCTTTAAATTTGATGGATTTGTCTGTTCCATATCGCAAAGTATTCATTCCGACATTTCCACTTCATCTCGGACCTTGGATACCTTATCAAAGGATCTGATCCTTTCAGATTCTGGAATGTGATGGCTTTGTTTTCTCTAGCTGCCCACTGCTGGTGTAAAATTCTCCCTGCATATCCTCTTGACCAATGGAAAACCATGCTTTGACGTCCCAAGTTCGTCTTTTCCCCAGTGCTTTGGAATTGTTCTTCATTCTAAATTAATAGATTTTCAACTGGTCCTTGGAGAATAAGGTGCTGCAGAAAAAGTGAACAAATCACCCATCCTACTCCTATCCACTATCGACTCGTACCGTGGAAAGCATAGGGTGGCAACACTTTGAACCTTTTTCCATCATACAGGAGCAAGAGCGGATGAAACTTGTTTCTATGGTTGGACAGGAAGCCCACATACATCCTGTTCGAACACTCGAATCCCCGCTTCCACTTCAAAACGCACACTGAACTGAGGGATAAAAATAACGTTTCAGGAAAAGCTCCAGAATTTCTCGCACATTACCTACCCCTCGTCGTTCGTCATTCCTACTCTAGTAAGAAAAGCCATCCAATCAGCGAGATGGAATCGGATTTGGACTAAAATAAGAAGGCAAAATCCGAACAGAGTGTTGTTCGAAAGAGAGAAAATGGGTATGCGTGTGTGTATGTGTGCATTTGCGGTGTAAAACGGAAGAAAGAAATCCTGCTTCCTTTCTTCGTAGTGAAAAAGGATGTCACGTTATTCCATTGAACAGAATACAGCGAACGGTAGAAATCAGGCAAGGTGTGAATGGGTTCAGATGTAAATTTGATTTGCTCTCCGATGAGCCGTTCGAACGAGCATGAACGGATGATTGGGTGATGGGACGCTTTAAAGATTGATTTAAATATTCATGATGCTTACGTGTCTGTTGACAATTTGATTGCTTGCTGGTTCTGGGAAATCTTAGAAAACCGTTCATTTGGTTTCCAAGACTTCAATCCTTCAAATAATGAATGTATCTTAAAATCTACTCAATGTACATTTCTATGTTTAGGATGACAACTCTCGGACTCGTCCAGCTCCTCTGATCTTTTTTTCTCTCTCGATTTTTCACGATTCAGCTCCGGATCCGGAGCTGATGTCGAGAATAGTGAGAGAATTTCTGCTGGAGAATTAACTTCAGAAATAAAATTTGAATGTAGACTGGAATACATACACTCAAAAAAATCAAAAAATGTGTAAACGCTTGATTTTTTAAATGCCTAATCACATTTAAGTGTATTTTACCTTGGTTCAATGTGTTATACACGTTAATTTATAGTGTTTCAAACTTTGAAATGTTGAAAATCTTTCACTATGTATTCAAGTGTAAACATCGAAAGCAAGAGTTGTGACTTTATCCTATCAACCCGCCTCATATATGAGAACAACCGTGGCACAGTGAGATCGAACGAAGACGCCGGCAGCAGCACACCCCAACCAGCGTTGCCAGATGTACCGATTTATACCGATTTATACCGATTTTTTAATAATCCAAAAATGGCAGAGAAAACTATTCTGAGAGATTTTTATCTTTTTGAATACGTCAATATCTTTAAACCTTCAATTGCAAAAAAACTTATTCCTCTTTAAAATAGTATTATACTAGTATTTCCATTTAATCGCCGTTTTTGACTACCCATGACTCGAAAATTAGCTGATGGCTCATTCATGGGAATCGGGAAATACTTTTATCTTTTATGTGATCATAAAGGTCCATCAGAATGTTCATTTTGTAATCTTCTGAAGTTTGTTTATTCTTCCCTTGGAAGTATCTTCCAACTTCCCCAGCAATTTTTCTTCCACCTTACCCCCATAAGTTCTACTGAATTCGCTCAAAATGTTCTTCCGTATTTTCCCGTCGGTTTGTTCTACTTCCCCGGAATATTGCACTAAATTTCTCTAGACGATTCTACCGATTGCTATTGGAATTTTCTTTCGACATCCCCCATAAATCTCTTATATCCGTACTCCCAACTTCTAATAGAAGCTTCTTTTGACTATCCCGAAAGAAGCTTCTAACTTCTTCCAAACTACCTTAGAAAGTTTCTTCCGTCTTCTACAGAAATTTCCTGTAAACTTCTAACCGAAGTATCTATCGAATTCTCCCAGAAGTTTCTTTCGTCATCCTCTGAAAGTTTTTCCATGAGCTTCCTTGTGAGATTTTTTGTTACTTCTATTGGAAGGTTTTTCCGAGTTTCTTCTTGCTTTTCCTAGAAATGGCTACTCCTGGAATTTTCTTCCGATTTCCATAAACCTTTATGGCTTCCTCTGGATGTGTCATTCAATATTTCCAGCAGTTTACTTTTTAATGTTTCAAGGAAATGTCTAAATTTTTTTTAAGTTCTTCGTTTTCTGTCTTTTTCTGACTTTTTTTAGAATAGTCTTTAAACATCCTCCAGAAGCTAATTCAAACATTTCCTGGAAATTTCTGCTGACTTTCCTGGAAAGGCCGTTCTTAACCCAAAAGATTAAATTGAGCGCCTTGAGCAATGCCACACCAAATGACGAATAAGAAAAACTCGACCTTCACCGATTTGCATTAAACTTTGCATAGCTGTTTGACATTTCAGCTAAAATTTGACCATTTCGGGTCTTGTAAAATTTTCAAAATAAAGTATTTGAATTTTTTTAATAAATTGTAGCACGTAGACACTACTTCTGATCGAAATGACTTAAATGATACAAATTTGTAGAGAAAAATTACGATTGTTTGAGAAAAATATACAAAAATATGTTAGTTTAATTTCTAATTATAATTAAAATAAAAAAAATTGATACCTAAATATAATAAAATGTCGTTCTTCCTTTTTTAATTTTTCTTTGAATCAAAATCTCATCAAAATTGCATTTGTGTTTTTTAAAACCTTTTTTTTGGAAAAGTCAATTCTCCACATGTCAAGTAACTCGATATAGAGTTATAGAACCGTAGAAAAAATCAATGCGTTTGATGGTCGGTTTGGTAGTATTCTTGTAAATATAATGTCTCATGTCCAAATAACCTCGATTTTCGGTCTATTGATTCAATACTTTAGTATTATATTTTCAAAACATACAATGATGCATTATGTCATTTCATGGCACATAAAACAAAAAGTGTGTGTATAAGACCCAATAATCTACGTTATTTGTATTTTGTAGAACATCTTTATTTTTTATTATATCAGGCATAACATTTGATAACGGCACAAAAGCATTTGTAAACAAACTTTCTAAGGCCCTTTACACGCGAACCAAAGTACGCCCACGCAAACCAATACCACTTTCGGAAAGGTGATAGTTGCCCTTATCCGATGATGTTGTTGGTTTGCGTGGGCGTACTTTGGTTCGCGTGTAAAGGGCTTTAGAAAGTTTGTTTACAAATGCTTTTGTGCCGTTCTCAAATGTTATGCCTGATATTTTTCATTTTACTACATATTTTATATACATTATATATTACATGATTATATATAAATTTATAATGTAATTTACAATAAATGCTGGGACAGCAGGGAGCATCAGGGCATCATTGAAGTTGTAACTGGACAATGGAGTGGAGTGCCAACTGGAGTCAAGGAGGGAATGTGTACTGTCATTTTAGATAGTTACATTTCACTTCAACAGTTGCAATGAATTTGACGCGCTCTTCTTAAACAAACCATCCCGTGGAATGCTTAACATGTATTGCGAATTTCGTTATTAGTTTTGTTGGATCATATTGTTGGAAGGAGATTCTCTTATTCCCGCGGGTTTCGCGTAAGTATCTCTGCTTACGGGCCCGTCCAACCTTTTTTGGCCCTTCATACAGCAGTATGTTGAATTCAGAATGATGACGAAATTTGATCTTGCTGTTGAGTGGAGCCGCATGCAGGGCAAGACCCAAGCTAGGATGGTGGCTACTTACATACATACATACATACATTAAACACTTTTGGGTCATTCGTGACTTTTCCGGCGGTGATATTTGAACTCGTGACTTTGGCGTGAGAGGTATCGATGCTAACCACTATGCCAGGGTTGCCCCCGAACTTCTGGGGAATACTGCATTTTTTTTTCGGTTAGCTCTTTGAACTTAGGTGAATCTCCGAACTTTAGTAAAGTTCTGCAAACTTAAAAAGCCTACTGCGGACTTCAAGCAAATTCTGCGTACTTGAGGGAAGTTTTGCGAGTACATTTAAGTTCTACGAACTCCTGAAAATTTTACGACCTTCAATGAAGATCTCCGAAGTCAAGGTAAATTTTATGAGCTTAAATAAATTTCTGAAAATCCCAGGAAGTTCTTGCACACTTGAGAAAAACAAAATCAATTGTCTGAAATATGAATAACAATTATTTACTGTGACAAAATGTGATTCATATTTCGGTCAAGGCAGTTTTATTAATTCATTTTTTTTAAAGATTAAACGATATTAAACATTAATTCAAATATAGCGTAAGTAAAATAAACGAATAAAATTAGATTATACAGTGATTGCTATCGTACGTAGCTTAAAAACCATACATAAAATTGTGTGTCCAAAATTTGAATCTCCTCAAAGACAAGTTTTCGAAGATTTAATCTTGGTATCCATAGTTAAATAACACTTTATTCAAAAAAAAATCATGTTTACTTTAATATATCATCTCAGATAGCTCAATTTAAGGATACTTCAGCAATCTATGGAAAAAATAAACTAATAATGTGTTACTATAAAGTATATGTCTGTTTTCTTCAGCTCAGGCTTTAAATGTCCCAAATATGATTAAAAACGACAGATCTGCAAACTTCAGGAAAGTTCTACAAAAATCAGAAAACTTCTTCAAACGTCATGAAAGGTCTGCAAACTTTAAGGACGCTCTGCGAACCACAGGAAAGATCTAATAACATTAGGAAGTACTGTGACTTTTAATAAATTCCTTCGAGTTTCTAGGAAGAAATACCAAATTCAGAGATGTTCTACGAACTTCAAAGAACTACGAAGTTCTACAAAATCCAGGAGAAATCTATGAACACAGGGATTTGAATTTGAATGAAGGTCGGTCGAAAAACTCCCACTACATTCAAGATAAGACATGTATGATAGGTAGAATTTTTTGCGATACATATATCTTTTTCTTTTACACTATCCTTATAGAATGTGGTGAGGGTATCGTAAAAAATAAAGAGCCACATGGTGGTTCTAAAATTAGAGTTTGCCACCGAAAAAAATATCCTGAGTATGGCTTTATTCCAGTATTTAAAGCGATGTGTGCACATTTTCACGTGAAGAGTGAAATAATGTAAATGTAAAAGTTCCATTTAAAATCTATTTTTATTGTAGGCAACGATACTATGGCTTTCACTGAATCAGCATCTGCAAATTTTACGAAATCGATATCTGACAACCAGTTATTCTCCAAATATGATGACTCCAGTCAAAAGCTGACTTTGAGCATTGAAGGCTCTAAGGAATGCATGCAAACAGTTTCCTGAGAGAATAAACTTGCATGCGAATCAGCATAGCAAAAATCTCGCATGAGATTATCATGAATTTTCACACATTCACACTCACAACGCAAAACATTCAATCCAAGGGAAAACGTATGAAATTGCTCAAACGTCAACAGATGGCATGCAAATGTATGTTTTGTTAGTTTTCCATCAAATAATGCAAAAAAAAAACAAGACTAATAACAATAAAAAATGCCAAAATATTGTTTGAAGGTTACAGATCCGTTCTTCTAAAACAATTTGAAAAAAATGTAACCCTATTATGCAGCCTAGTGTCGGGAAGTGCCAAGCTGTGCGATAATGTAGAAGAGTCAACCTAGCCATTTTCAGTATTTTCGAAAATGGATATACCAATGACAATTAAAACAAAGGCTACGTTCGTTGGATAGGAAGACTAAAGGTCCATTAGCTTGTTTGAGATTGTCTCTTGTAATTTGGACAAGAGTTATTGAAAGTAAAAGTAGTGATTAGAGGAGAGTGGTTTAAAGTGAAAGTAAGAGTGATACAAAGAAGCTCGAAATAAAACAAATGGAAATTCGAGAATGGACGTAAAACTATTCTAAACCTGCGGTGTGTAAAACCAGGAGATTGAAAAGGATTGCACTCAACCAGGTGATTTAATGAATCTATAAAGTAGAGTTATTTTTATAAACAAATGTCTTATTCCACATCGGTAGATCAACCGGGAAACCCCGAACACGTAAATCCGTAACCAAATTGAGCTTTTGACGGTAAACTAAGGAACCCGTAAGTAGTATTGTACTTTTGAGATTAAACTTAATGATAGCTTTCATTGTTTTTTAACGTAGGTCGTTTAACCTTACCACGCTACCACACTCTCGTAGGGAAATTAATTTGCACGACCGCAAGTAAACGCCGAAAGGTTAATCGCGAGAATAGTCAAAAACAAATTTTTTGTAGCTAACGTAGTTTTTATTTCAAAAATCGTTTGAAGTGCTACCCTAGGGGCTCGGTCATTCGAACCGTTCAAAGTGACACCCCTCAGCAAAACGAAACGTGTACAATTTGGCCCGTGAGGCGGTCGAACTCCCCTGAATCGTTCGACAGCGTTACCTGTGAATAAAATCACCACCGACAGTGAAACTCACCACGTGCAGTAGAGACACCGCGTGGAAAGCAATTCGCCACCAGGGGGTGTGTGCGTGACAAGCCAGCCGCTGTATGGAAAACTGCTCGAATCGGTTTGAATCCAAGCCACCTCAGCAAGTGCACAGTGCACATGCCGCCGCTACCAGCGTGGGACATCGTGGGAGTCGTGGGACAACATGAATGTCCCCAGGAAGGGGGCTAGACAAGTAAGGTCGAACGATTTTGGCATAAACTAACATTTGAATATGCTTAAGAGTTTATACATTGCAAGAAGAGAACTGAACAAGCGTTTTGAATTATTCGTTTTCGAATTACTCCAATTAGGACAACATAAACCGTAAAAATGCAACTGTACAGAGTGCCAATTTTCTTTTAAGAAGATTCGTATCTCCTCCTACGAACATCGCAGTTGATAATTTAGCTCTCAAAGAAATTATATGTGCTCTTGAAACCTTGGATGTTTCAAAGGATGCTGGACCGGATGGTGCACCGCCTATTTTTTTAAGGTGATACTCTAAGGTAGCCTTAGCGTGAAACTTTAAAGGCACAAATGTCAGCTTCCACAAAACATACAAATTTGAAATTGCTACTCCTTTTTTGCTGTGCTACTACAAACACAGAGTAGCAATTTCAAATTTGTATGTTTTGTGGAAGCTGACATTTGTGCCTTTGAAGTTTCACGCTAAGGCTTCTTTAGAGTATCACCTTAAAGTCACTTTCGAAGGAGCTAGTGAAACCTTTATTCTGGCTGTCTAATTTATCCTTTGAGTTGAGTGAACTTTAGAGTGTCCCAAAATTGCACTATGTCTGGAAATCTGGGGGCTCACCCTCCAAATGATAGCTAAGGGTGTAACAACAAACTTTTGTATGGCGGCAACTCTGGGAAATGTTGTTTAGAGGTCACCCCGACGAGATTTTTGAAAAAAAAAGTCCAATAAATATTTTTAGTTCTTTAAATTTCAGTGAAACCTCACCCATTTTATATTTTTCGCAGATTCCCAAGGGTCAAAACTAAAAGAAACAAATTGATACGGCATGTTATGTGTCCAATTTGTTCGTTACATTTTTTCAAATTCTCTAAAATGATGTTTTTTTGGTACAGCACTGAATTCAATCATCAAAAGTGGGTATCAAACATATCGCTATTATCAATCAATTACAGCAAAAAAAAAGCTTCTCAAGCGCACATACAGACATCAGCAAATTCCATCTTACCGGGTCGATTTTTCATGTTAAATTTGATTGTACGATGTTGCAATCAAATTGTCTCGCCAGATCGAGCCGAGTTCCATCGATTGGGAATGTTTTATACAACTGAGATAGCTTGTGTGGATGGCTTTCGGTCACAGACGGCAAGGCATGTGAAAATCGATTCTAACACCTATGTTACGGTAGTAACAAAGGTAATATGCATAAATGTCCCTTTTCATTCCACAGTATTTACAGATTTGACCCTTGGGAATCTGCGAAAAATATAGGGTGAGGTTTCACTGAAATCTAAAGAACTAACAATATTTATTGGATAATAGCTATGAAAAATGGACTTTTTTCAAAAATCTCATCGGGGTGACCTCTAAACAACATTTCCCAGAGTTGCCGCCAAACAAAAGTTTGTTTGCTACACCCTTAACTATCATTTGGAGGGTGAGCCCCCAGATTTCCAGATATAATGCAATTTTGGGACACCCTAGTGTAATTCCTCCGATTTGGAATTAATGTCAACTTTTAAAAGTGGTCAAAAGTCTGCTTAAAATTGTCAAAGAGTTGCTATATTATCAAGCATTCCTTTTTTTTTAACTCTTTATTTGTTCCAAATTCAAAATAAATTACATTTCATTTTTAACCTAGGTGCTCCAGTTACTACAGTAACTTACCAGCCTTAATTGTTATGATATATATCTAAGTGTTTTTACATTGTTCCTGCCTTAGCAATTCAGTATTTTAAACAGGTTTTTCAAACCTGCATGTCAGTATAACAATTGAAATCTTAAAACTAAAAACTAAAACTAAATCTTATCTAAGTATAAAGGGAATTAATCGTTGCAATTGAGGATTGCAACGATTTTTGCCGGAAATTATTAATTTTTTTGTTGGACATTTGTGCTAAAGTCTCAACATTCGAAATTCTATGTACTTCGGTAGTACTGTACCAGGGAGGCAACTTCAAAATCATCTTCAGAATTTTGTTCTGAATCCTTTGAAGTGCTTTTTTCCTGGTAGTGCAACAACTAGACCATATTGGCACAGCGTAAAGCATGGCCGGTCTAAAAACTTGTTTAAATATTAGAAGTTTATTCGTCAGGCAAAGTTTGGATTTCCTGTTTATAAGAGGATACAAACATTTTATATATTTGTTACATTTGGCTTGAATGCCCTCAATGTGATCTTTAAAAGTTAATTTTTGGTCAAGTATTAATCCAAGATATTTCACTTGGTTTGACCAGGAAATTGGAACTCCGTTCATAGTGACTATGTGACTACTACTAGGTTTCAAAAACGAAGCTCTAGGCTTATGTGGAAATATTATAAGTTGAGTTTTGGAAGCGTTGGGAGAAATCTTCCATTTTTGTAAATAAGAAGAGAAAATATTTAAACTTTTCTGCAGTCTGCTGCAAATAACACGAAGACTTCTTCCTTTAGCGGAAATGCCTGTGTCATCAGCGAACAAAGATTTGTGGCAACCCTGAGGCAAATCAGGGAGGTCCGAAGTGAAAATGTTATACAATATAGGCCCAAGAATGCTACCCTGAGGAACTCCTGCTCTAACAGGTAGTCGATTAGATTTGGAATTTTGATAATTTACCTGCAGAGTTCTGTCAGTTAAATAATTTTGAACTAATTTCATAATATAAAGTGGAAAATTAAACTTTTTCAATTTAGCAATCAAACCTTCATGCCAAACACTGTCGAATGCTTTTTCTATGCTCTTCTAGACTCCAGTTGAGTGGCCTTCAGATTTGTTTGAACGAATTAAATTGGTAACTCTTAAGAGTTGATGAGTAGTTGAATGCCCATGGCGAAATCCAAACTGCTCATCTGCAAAAATTGAGTTCGTATTGATGTGAAGCATCATTCTATTCAAAATTAATTTTTCAAAAAGTTTACTTATTGAAGAAAGCAAACTAATTGGGCGGTAGCTAGAAGCTTCAGCTGGATTTTTATCCGGCTTCAAAATTGGAACAACTTTTGCATTTTTCCATTTATCAGGAAAGTATGCCAAATGGAAACATCTGTTAAATAATTTTACCAAGAAAGACAAGGTACTCTCTGGGAGTTTTTTGATGAGGATATAGAAAATTCCATCATCACCTGGAGCTTTCATATTTTGAAAATTTTTAGTTATAGACCTTACTTCGTCCAAATCAGTCCCCCAGGAATCATCAAAAATATTTTCCCGAGAGAAAATATTCCGAAAATCCCGAGCAACCTGATTCTCAATAGGACTAGTAAGACCCAAACTGAAATTATGGGAAGTCTCAAATTGCTTAGCAAGTTTCTGAGCTTTTTCCAAATTTGTAATCAAAATTTTTCCACCTTCTTTAAGCGCTGGAATTGGCTTTTGAGGTTTTTTCAAAATTTTTGTGAGTTTCCAAAAGGGTTTGGAACTCGGGTCTAATTTAGAAACATTATTTTCAAAAGTTTTGTTCCTCAGGGCAGAGAATCGCTTTTTAATTTGTTTTTGCAAATCCCGCCAGATAACTTTCATGGCAGGATCGCGTGTTCTTTGATATTGTCTCCTGCGGACATTTTTAAGACGGATCAATAGCTGAAGATCGTCGTCTATTATAATTGAATCGAATTTAACCTCACATTTTGGTACTGAGGCTTGCTTCAACTATAGAAGTAGTCAGAGATTCAAGAGCATAATTAATTTCATCTTTGGTTTGCAAAGGAATGTTTGGATCGAAGTTATATTCCATAAATGTTCGATACTGCTCCCAATCAGCTCTATGGTAATTGAAAGTAGAGCTGTTGGGATTACAAATTATTTCTTGAGATATTTCAAAAGTTACTGGAAGGTGATCAGAACCGAAGTCAGCATGGGTAACCAATTGGCTACAAAGTTGACATGAATCAGTTAAGACCAAATCAATAGTTGAGGGATTTCTTGCAGAAGAAAAGCATGTTGGGCTGTTTGGATATTGAATAGTGTAATAACCTGCACAACAATCATAAAACAGAATATTACCATTGGAATTGCTTTGAGCATTATTCCATGAGCGGTGTTTTGCATTAAAATCACCAATAATGAAGAATTTAGACCTATGACGGGTAAGTTTCTGGAGGTCACCCTTGAGAAAATTCTTTTGCTGGCCTACGCATTGGAATGGCAAATAGGCAGCTATAAACGTAAGTTGTCCAAATTTTGTTTCAACAGAAACTCCCAAAGTTTCAAAAACTTGCAGAAAGAATTTTATGTTTTATTCGTCTATGAACAATGATGGCAACGCCACCACAGGGTCCATCAAGACGATCATTTCTATAAATCAAATAATTTGCGGGCAGGTTTAAGGAACGTTTCAGTTATAACGGCAATATGCACGTTATGAACTCTCAAAAAGTTAAATAGCTCGTCTTCATTATCTTTAAGAGATCGAGCATTCCAATTTAAAATGTTTAATGCTTTAAAATCCATTACTGAATTTTAAAGTCATGACAATATTATTAGCAAATTTTACTCCAGTTTGAATAGCATCAAACATGGAGTTAGATTTAAGCATATCAGAAATCATGTCAATTAATGAATTCTGTAAAAATTCCATTTTAGGAGCAGTAATGCTTCCTAAGTCAAAATTGTCAAAATTTCCGTTAGAATTACGTTGGTTGGTATTTTGATTTCTACCCGTTGCAATGGCAGCATAGGTAGCTCCATTAACTCGCTGAACATTGTTAGCAGCGAGGGGAGTAGGTACAGATGAAACATTTGAAGCAGGGGTAATATTTGTACCTACGGGTACGAATGTAGAATTTGTTCCTCGCTGACCGTTGTTAACAGCAGAGGAATTTGTACCTGGTCGGAAACGTGGAGCGTTTCCTACCTGACGGTTAAAACGAGATTGTAGGATCGCTTTGCGAGTCTTACATTCCCAAAAATTGGATTTGTGGTTTTCACCACAATTTGAACATTTAAATTTCCTAGGATCTTCCTTCACAGAACAGTCGTCTTTTGCGTGAGAGGAATCACAACAATTCATGCATTTAGCTGGCATGTAGCAATTTTTAGTTCCGTGACCCCATTCCTGGCACTTACGGCACTGAGTGAGGTTTTGGAAATTTCCTCCAGTCTTCCTGAAGTGTTCCCACTTCACTCGGACATGGAGCATAAGGCTAGCTTTTTCTAAGGCCTTAAGGTTGTTTAGTTCACTAGACTTGAAGTTAACTAAATAAAAATCATTAGAAATCCCGTTGCGCGAATCGCCAGGACGGGATTTCATTTTCATTTTGATAACTTGGAGTGGCACAACTCTAAGTAATTTTGCCAGTTCATCTTTGATCTGATCCAGGGATTCACTACTGGGCAGTCCTTTCTGGACAACCTTGAACACACGTTCAGTTTTTGTGTCGTAAGTAAAAAATGTGTGCTTCTTCTCAGTAAGATACTTGAGAAGACATTTAAATCCGTCCAAGGTTTCAGCCAATACACGGCATTCACCCCGACGTCCAATTTGTAGTGAAAACTTAACTTTCACGAAATTCAAAAGTTCCATCCAGTGGTTATCACAATAGGGGGAATCTTTTCCTTCTTGGCATTAAGCCGGGAAAGTTTACTAGAATTTTTCTTGGATGATGGATCATTCTCATCATCCGTGAGCAAATCAAATTGATTACTCAAATTAATTTCATCAGAAGGGGGGCTTTTGCCCCTTTCTTTTGCGTTTAGGCGCCATGGCGGCAGTAAATTTTTATCCAAATCGACTTCCAAGCAGATTACTATAAGAATCTGAAGGATCGAAGAGGAATTTTCCAAATCGATATCCAAGAAGGATTACCTCGGGTAGGGTCCAAACAAAGATCGAAGAGGAATAAGAGGAGTTGAACAAGGTAGAAATTTTTTACAGGTTGAGCACTGAAAAGTGCTGTTTAAATTTGTTGTAGCTTTAGGTAGTAGTAACACTTCCTTAAGCAAAAAGCAAATAGATCCGCACGGCAAGAGAGCACGATGCGGACTGATCAAGCATTCCTAAATTATTCGAACCCATCATTTATGACAATATGTTCATTTGACAGAGATTATACACCTCTCTTGTTTGTTAAGTTATCTAAATTAGGGTGCAATTCTACGTACTAAAATGGATCGAGTCGTAATTATCATGGAGGTAATCAAAAGGTAAGATTTTAAGGAAATCTGTATACCATAGTTAATACACAACACAATTACTCTTGGCCAGAAAACAGTGCAAAGATGCTATCAAGTCAGAGACTTAGGTGTTATCCTCGACTCAAAGTTAACCTTTGCTGATCACTATAATAACATTACCTACAAAGCAAACAACATGCTCGGGTTCATTAAAAGATCTAGTTTGTACTTCAATGATCCTTACACAATCAAAACACTTTCCGTGAGGGCTCTTCTCGAATGTTGTAACATAGTTTGGGCTGCATATCATGATACACATGTAAAAGCAGTTCTTATTGTTTCCTCTAAGAAATTTGGGTTGGACGAGTTTTCCGCTTCCATCTTATGAATCGCATTGTATGTTAAATAATTTAGATGTGCTCAAAAAGCGAAGACAGTTCGCAATGATTGCTTTCATAAACGATTTAATTTCGCAAAGAGTTAACAACCCAGAGATTTTGGAAAATAGCAATGATGTCTTGCTATAATACATATTGTGAATCCATTGACATAACGATAAATCAAAGAACGCTAAAAAAAATTTCTTCGCGAAGCTAGCTAGCAATCAATAGTAAAATATAGATGTTATGCAAGCGTAAAATTGTAACAACTAGTGTTTAAGTAAGAATTGTAAAACGGTCTGCACGGATTGACGACAAATAAATTAACAAATAAATAAATTTCACACAAACTATGGCATGTTTTGGAAAACACTGCCTTCTGCTATAAAAGTTCACTTGACTATTTGTTAGTAACATCAATTTGTGGATTGATAACGGCTATATTTTAACTTAATGTGCGTTTTTTTTTTCAACCCACTGGAAAAAAGAGCATGCTTAAAATACCGATAAAAAAAAACACCGAAAAAGGTGGGAACTCGTACTTTCGGGCAAACTCTATTTCATTAATTCATTATTCATACATTTGTACAAGCAACAGCTGCATATGCCAATAATCTGCAGATTAAAAAGTTGTTTGGCCGAGTTATCTTCTTCCCAACAGTCATAACAACACCACTCATACTCATGCTCACCCCAACTAGTTTGGTATAAATTTAATGTAAGGTTGTACACTTTTCGAGGCACCAACAGAAAAGTGCAGAATTTTAACGACAGCCTCAAAGTTTATTCGCAATGTTGACGGCAGCTTACAAAATTGTACTATTGGGATAAATTGTAGTTAAGTTGTCAACACTTAAACAAAGTAGATAAAGCTTAAACGCTTCAAAATAACACAAAAAATGTCGAGAAAAAACTTTGCAAATGTTTGAAGCTACTTTCAACACATTCCTTATACTCACCGGTACACTCCGGTAAAAACGGTAATTTTCTATATGAAGAAACTTTTACAAAGCCTCTTTTTTTATTACCATTAGCAGTTTGCGCAGACTTTATCATCCGGGCTTTGTGAGTACTTCATTGATTGTTCATGTCAGAGAATTACTTTACTTCGTCGTCCTAAGCACAAAGGGAAGTCCCTGAAGAGAATTTGCACAACTGATACGGTATCATTATCGAAGCATCAAAAGGATTCTGATTACAAAAGATGTTTATTTGGGAATGTCTTACCTGTGTGCTATGCCTAGAGGTGCTAATTGCTAAGAACTTTGCACGTCTTATTTCACTTTCGAAGATACTTCCTCGTACTACTGAAGTGGGATTTTTTGCTCTGATCTTCTCTGTACTTCTGACCTTCTTGGAATATCCTTGCAACTTAGATACCAGCAATTTTCTTCACTTTTTACAAACAAACCTTTCCTTTATAAAACGTGCCATTTAGGTAAACAAGTATTTTCTCAAATTTTATCACTGATCAATTTTACATTTTCACTTCAACGCCGAAACAACGCACTACGCTTTCCTGCTACTTCGAACGCATCGATGAAAAATTGCTTCTCCTCACCTGGAACCCAACAGGTTACACGCTAGAAAAACCTCCTCTGACCGGAGAAAATCGATAATTTATCTTTCGCTCACACTTGAGGTTAAAGTATTCATAATTTTTCTTCTTGCAGTAAACTACTTTGTGAAATCTATCCCAGTTTCCTCCGTCGGAAACGGATCACCTGTAAATTTTTTCCGCTTCTGTGAGAAACTAGGTCTTTTTTTTATTCTTGCAGAACCACTTTCACAATTTTATACCAGCACACTTTGTAGACAAGGGACAAGACCCGAAACAGGGTATCGGTGGTGTGTGCCAGAAACGCTCAGACTAATGACCAATAAAGCCTGGTTATCCGCAAGAGATCTTCCAAATGCTACCGCACAGCTCAATGTCTTAATCCAAACTGAAGTTGGAGACTCAACTCCGAGACTGCTTTGCCCGTCATCACCAGCAAGGTCCCTGGATCACACCGATCGGTATTAACTGAGGACGACCCGAATATTCCGATGGGGCGACGCAACAGGCCGTACAATTTTGCAACCGGGTTGTCGGGAACGGTTCTAGAGCTCGGCCATCTGTTGAATTCGTTTGTGAGTGCTCCCGAGTCATACGGGGCATGCGCTACCCGAACCATACCCAGACACGCTACATACCAGCTACCAGTTAATCAAAACAAATGAAGCAACTATGAGAATGTTATTCCCAGCAGCTGAGTTGGAACTCACTTTTCGGTGGCGATGAGCAATGTGGGACGGGCTTTTGGGAGGTTCCTGTTGCTCCAAAAAGCTTTCCACCTGTAGATGTTTTGTGGCGCAAAACGAGTGGATCTTCGCTCGCATTAAAAGCACAGTGTATATACAAAACGCTAGCGGGTGCACGAAAGAGAATTTAAATGAATTGGTGCTGAAAGTGGAGGCCTGGGAAGTTTAAAAGTAGGATTTCGAAGCGGGGAAAACTTAAGATGATTTAATTTTGTGTTTAGTTTATGAAAATATGAGACTCGCAAAATTTGGAGATAATTAAATTTTATGTTTGGAGCATTTGTTTGCTGCATAGAAGCGATACATCCATATAATATTACTGTTTTTTCTTTTCTTCTAATCATCTATGGGGTTGATCACATTCAAGCCAGACAAATATGAGCCACAGACGTATGTATTAAATCATGTTTGCATGATTTTATAAACAAAAAACAGAGTAGATCAGATCATTATGCTCCTCAGTTTCAGCGATAATTCTTCGTCAAAACTTCCGCTGTATCCCATTGAACAGATTGAGTCAATCTTAAATGGTTTTCTTTATTTTTTTCTCTTGATTTGTTTTCCGTGCTGAGCACCAATGCTGCAAACGCCAGGAAGGCAGCTCCCACACCTGAACCCTACCTATAGACCCATCAACTCATGAACCGGGGACCAACGGCTTTACTTCCCCCCGAAGGAAGGCGTGATAAGAGATATTATGCCTCAGAACATCCCAACGGCGCCGACTGGAATCGAACCCAGGCCTGCTGGGGTGAGAGGCAATCACGCTTACCACTACACCACCGGCGCCGCTAAATGTTTTTCTTGTCAGACGAATTTTTTTTTTCTACGAACACATTTGTGAAATTAATGCAAACAGCATTCTTATTTAAGGTTATGCTCGGTGCCTTTTATGGTATATTAGTTTAATATAGATTTTTGTCAATTTTGGCATCTACTTTTATATTATGTGATAAAACTATGGACTCTAATCATGACAAATGTGAAACAACATCAAGGCAGTTTGCCCCATAAAGCAAAGTAATCGCATATCAGCCCATCCCGAAATTCATTCGTCCAGAGGACAAGTTACAGTTAAGCTCATTGAATTGCAATATTTTTCGCTGATATAACAAAACATGCAAGCTTCAATGCAATTGATTTAAATCTATAAAAACATTAATAAATTTAATATGATTTTTCTAATATTTACATGGAAATTAAACTTCTTAGCTTTAACTAACATTTTCTCAATGCCTACTTTTTCCATACGGGACTGATGTGCTCTATTAAAGGCAAAACTATTGCATATTTTTAATATCACTGAATATGAATTTAAATCAGAATTCAAAGCAATTCGTAAAGCTAGTTTTATAAGGTAACTGTCTACATAAAAGAGTTTTCAACAGTCCATTCCCCTTACCTTTATTCTTGGTTATTTAATTCAAATTATAACTTGTAGCTAGTTTTCATAACGAGAAGTGTTCTTCGAACATTATCGACGAACTTGAAAGTTTTCTAAATAAATCTAATCCAAAGGTGACTAGTTTCATTCTCGATCCGGCTTAGGAGTGGGTTGAAAAATATCATGACTTCTCTGCTTGTTACACAGTAATCTCTCCATTTATCCAGTTGGTGTTACCGTCCACCCACCGCTATTTCTTTGCTGTCAACCATTATCTACAGAAAATCAGCTCAATTGGAAGAAGGTGTAACCTGGAATTAATTCCCAAGCTCAAATAAACCAACTAAAGTGTGTCGTTACGAGTTACCATTGACTCAAGCGCCACCTTCAAAATGAAAGGTCACTGGTACTGCTAATCAGAGATGCCAGATTTCTATTTCGGAAGTCTGCGAAAAATGTCTGTGAATTTCAGAAATGCCTGTAATTGGGCTGCAAAAAATTAGCAGAAGTTTTGCGTAAAACATCTCGATGTACATATGAAATTAGTACACAGAAAAAGTTTCCATTGGGAATACACATAATATTTTATCCATTAACAAAACCAATGATATCTATCTGAATTTCATATAACATTCATGTGATCACATGAGTTCTATATGATAAATCATGTAACCGTTTGGTCACAAATTCATAGGTTTTTGTCATTTATGTTATATATTCCTGATGGGATGAAGAAAATTGTGAGAAAGAACGGCCATTGCCCAAAATCGGCCTCTTTCAATATCAGGCGTCCGTGTGCTAAGACGCATTTCAATTAGCTAAGTGCAGTGGTTGGTGTTTTGAACGATAACCAGGAGACCCCCCCCCCCCCCTAGCAGCAGCTAGTGTGCGCTAGGGAAATTTAACGTTCAGGTAACTAAATACCCTGCTCCAAAAACCGTAGATTAATTACGTATTCGTCCGATAGCACTTTTTTTTTATGTTGGACCTTAAAAAGGTTATCCGTCAGCACACGGTCAGCTCGTAAACTCAGAAACAGTTTCCGAGCCCAATTTTCAAGGGCCAAACACTGTTATCTGGCCAAACGTAGGCCATAATCTTAAAGGAGTTGTCCCTTCTCGGCTTGACCAAGGTGGCCTTGCCACGGTCGGCCGATCGTGCCAACGAAGGACGACGCCTGCCATCCCACCGTCCAGCAACGCCCACTGACCCGTCATCCGCTCGCTTCGCCAATCTGGCGAGAGTTCCGGCCGCACAGTAGGACAGGAGTCACTGTGTCGGCCATCCCGATTCACCATCAACGGCAGCAGCGGTATGTACCGGTACAGCAAACCACGCGATTAGGCTACACGACACATATTACACGAAATTATGAAAACAGAACAACACGCACATAATACAGAAAGTGGCAAATAAATGCGTTTAAAGAAAAGTGAAAGTTCTTCGTTTTTGTATCGCGAAAACCCTCTGATTACTCGGTAGCTAGCCGACCCTGGGTGTTCCGGAGCTTGCTCTTGTCGCCTGTGTCGACCGGGTGCTGTATGTTTGATCTCCGAGTAGGTAGTTGGTGAGTGCTGAGTTCTTACATCAGTTATAATCAGTTAAATTGCATTTTACTCATAATGTTCATATGATTTTGTAGTGCAATACCCAATTATGATATCACATGAAAGTTATGTGAAGTTCTTATGAATATTTTCCATTGGATACATGATTTATTCTTTGAGTGTATACTTCTAGAATGAGTACATATTTCGTCGATTTTCGACATATGCAAAAAAGATTTATGGGGCTCGAATTTTTTTTACAAAGTCGACAAGTAAACGACGATTTCTAAAGAGCAATTTATAAGCATATTAATACGATTCTAAACACTTCGTACTCAAAAAGTGTTGATAAATCAGGATCAGGGTTGCTGAAACGATTCGGATAGGAAGAAATATCTAAATTAATATTTATCATCGAGAAATGGAGAGTACTGTACAACGAAGCCAAGTACGATTAATTGGCTTGTAACGATTCTACAAATATAGTTTTGAAATAAGATATATCAAGCAACATATTCATTACATTTTGCAAAATAATTATACACCTGAGGGAGAAAAACTTGGCTAAATATAACACAATTTACTGAAACCAACCTTTTTGCCTTTCTCGTACAGCAAGGTGTACCGAAAGGCAATGATATCACTTTTAAAACACAATTTCGTTCCAAGACCCGGAGAGACGAATGGTATATTGTAATAGACTCATCTCAACGGGATCGGACAATGTTTCTGTATATGTGTATATATGCCATATGTATGGATGTATGTAAGTTCGTATGAGTGTAACTTACTCACTTTTCGTAGAGATGGCTGGGTCAATTTGAGAGGAACAAATTCCACAAGATGTGTTTCAGATCCTCATAGATCGCTATTGATTTTGGTTAGAATTATGTTTACTAAGATATGAACAAAAATGTGAATTCGAGATCCAACTGGGGAATTCGCAAAAGATTGATATATGGGTCATTCCAGCTCAAGTGGGTACACCACATGTGGTCGATGTCACCGATTTGAGCCAAACTTGGTCAAACGCTTATTTTGGCATTCTGATCCTTTTTTGATCTTGATTTAAAATCCTTTTTTGATTTTGCTTTGAAGTACCTAGATCCCTCTCGGCTACAACCCTGGATTTTCGAGATTTAAAAAAAATCACCTTTCAGAATAGATTACTCCACAACCAAATAAGCTTTTCGTGATCTTAGAAGCAGTTGTCATTCACGACTGAAATTTTATATATGTATCTGCGAATCTATCTGATTTCATCGTACTTCTAAAGCACAACTTTTTGGCTGTATCCTATAGGGACGGTTTATTTCACTTTTAGGACCAGAATTAAATTATAGACAGAAGTAAATAAATTGGCTGGTTGTGATTTCATATAATGAGTATCCGGTCCAGAACATGTGCAAAATAACATAAAAATATTATTGAGCCATCGACGTGAAGGAATTCAATAAAAAAAAATTAAATAGCATTGATTTTCCACCAGAAAAGCACAAAACTACCACTCACTTATCTGGTTATATCTCAAAAACTATTTGTCCAACTATGCCCTTAGAAAAACATCAAAAACATCACCTATGTGAATCTACATTAAAAAAAAAAACCTTTAAATTGACGTTCTAATATAACAAATAGCTTATTTGGTTGTGAAGTAATCTCTTCTGAAAGTTGAAGTTTTTAAAAATCTCGAAAATCCAGGGTTGTAGCCCAAAAAGATCTAGGCACTTTAGAGTCAAATCAAAAAAGTCATTTGTTTAGAAAGCCAAAATAAGCATTTTGGCCAAGTTTGGCTCAAATCGGTTACAACGACCACATTTTATTAATTCTATACCCACTTGAGCTGTAATGAC